>NC_056725.1:1508871087-1508956087 GCF_019279795.1 Protopterus annectens
CACAACCACACCATACTATAAGGCCTTGTAGTATAGTAGTAGTATAAGGATTAGCAAGGTCCATCTGGATAAGGCTGATAACTCCACTGTTTTTCATTCCAACCAAGCTATGCCTAAAAATTAGGCCAAAGAAAACTACTGCATCTGGTGAGATTCTACATTCACCAACAAACCCAAATTTACAGATGTTGATTATGAGATAGTACTGAAGGTGATCTGTCTCCATGAGCAGCGGCTGCAGCTCTTTGTTGTCTATCCCATCAGCCAGTCCTTCCATGACTATGGCTGGGTTGAAACTGTCAGTAATGTTAAAGCTTTTGGTGTTCAGGACCATAGCTATGAAATTGTCTGCTGCAGGGCCATGAATATAATCCATACTACCACCCACAGACAAGAAACCCCATCCACAGACCAGAAACCCTACCACAAGAATGTAGGGCAACAACTAATGGGCTGTCAACCAAAGCACATCTTATAGACAGAGGAGTCCTCAGTCTCACTTAAAGGTGGTACCTCCCGCACAGAGCCTCTCTGTGTTGTGCTGGATGTTGGGGTACAGCTGGATAGGCCCCAGGCACTTTTAACTGCAAGTGCCCTAGGAATGTTATCCTAATCTATTGTAACAACAGCTGAAAATCCTCAATTACTTGTAGTTTATCTACACTACATTAAATCTGTCTGACTAATGGTAATGTGCTACATCAGGGCTCCAATAACCATGCCCATCTGTACAAGGCATGAATTGGAGTATTATTTTATCTCATGTTTATAACTGCAAAGGCAGCAATTGCATGTGTAGTTGTGGTGCTGGGTCCTATTTAACACTGGGTATTGTTTGCTTTAGTGTACTCACAGGTGAATCTTTATCTGACACCAGCAATAAGGAAATCCCCAATCTTATGTTGGATGGTCTGTAGCCTGTGATAATGGTAGTGGGGATAAGCTGGCACAGACAGGTGGTTCAGAGCATGTGTTTGACAAAAGGGTGAGACCACTGCATTCTCCATACAAACCATGGACACAGTCTTTTTGCCTGTAGATACCCAGGATGTGCAAACATTTGAAACAGGACAGGTTGATGGAGATGCTATAGATCAGGGAACTGTTCTGGTGCCCAGTAGACAGATATCTGAATCTACCCCGAACACTTCTGGGCAGGGAGGTTCACACAGGGGGTTGATAATGGTGCTTACCGAAGATACAGTTATTTCCCTCCCCCTGAGATTGATGTGTCAGTAGACACAGCCTAACATATATGCAGGGCCATTATGTAGTCACAGGTTAGCTCCACTACAGTCATAACAGAGATAGTGAGGGTGATCCAGGAGTGCATGTCCTGTATGTGTGATTCCTTGAATAGACTGAATCACACATTGGACCATGCACTGTCCTCACTAGGCTGGCAGGAGCAAGTGGTCATCCTCACAGCTGGACAGCTGCTACATCCACAGATGATAGCCATCATGGCTGTGGATAAGTGTGATCCCACTACCCTTGTGCTAGCAGTTTCACAGCAGAATTGATTGTAGAGGTATCTACACCCATGAGAGGGCATCTCCATGGTCATGGTCACAGTTGTCATCTTGCTGCTACATCTTCCAGCAGACATCAATCAAGGTCATGTAGTGCACCAAAATCTAGCCAGTGCAACTTCTGGCAGGTCTAGATCTCATGGGTGCATTGTGTGCAGGGAAAGCTGAACTCTCTGTCATGCATGCACTTGACCTGTCCTGTAGGCCAATCTGCAGTGCTTTACCAAGTGCTGAGGTTGTGTCCCTGCAAAGAGGTACACACAAACACACACACATATACTTACATCCATACACACACACTCATATACTCACACTCCCATACACACATGCCATATTAGCCCCCAGCACATCCCACACATCCACTAACCCTGACCCTTCAAGACATTATCCTCCATAACAATTCTCACACTACCCATGAAAGCACTAAATCTTTTGCTACACAACAGCACTCACACTCACCCAGTTCCCTGTGAAAGACATGTACCCCTGCACTTCCTTCCCCACCTGGGCAAATGGTAATAACTTTATCCTTCAGCTTGGGTTGCCTATGTCTGATGCACTGCATAGCCAGCCTATGCATGGGTAAGCATAATATGGTATTTTTGCATGCATCACTTTTACTGTAGTGTATCTGTTAACTTTTGCATAGTTATGTTATAAAGCTATATGTAATCCACTGCTACAGTAACCATATAAAATATTGGGACCCGCTGAAGCTACTCCTTAATGACTGAGTGGTCAAAAAAACAGGCTTGCATATATTAAGTCTGAGATGGCCATTTCTCAGAATATTCCATTTTTTAGAGGTATGATGATCTCACAGTTGGTATATATAAGTTCAGGGGACTGTGGGGAGTGTAAAACAAGTTTAAAGAATAAGACCGATGTTCGTTATTTGCTCTTCACCTTCATTTTCTGTCTTTTTTATTGGTGTGTTGGCAGTCGGCATTACAATAGGAAGCCCATTGCCACTTTACTAGAACCAAGACATACTCTGCCTGCTTCTGTCTGGCATGGTCATCTTATGCTACTGGCTCTTCCTCTGATTTACCATCTGCCTCGGCTTTTTCTGCACTTGGTACTGGGAACAGCTGGACTTGCAAGAGGCCACACTGCTGTAACTGCTTCCTAACTATAATATTGTTTAACACAGCACAAGTAGGCAGTATTTTTCACATGTAGTGCAGTCATAATGCAGGGCAACACCAGATGTATTCCTACAGCAAAAGCCAAACATTCACTCTATAATGTTTCTGCTTTGTGGTAGTGCACAGTTGTACCTCTGGCCATTTTGATTGTGTGAATTTCTGATGACTGTCATGAGGCAGGCATGTAGGGCATGTCCAGCATCACAAACAAGATGTCTTGTGGGAAGTAACCCCTTGAAAATGTTTGATACAGGTCACATGTGTGCCATATGTAGAAGACGAGAAAACTACCTAGGTGGCTTGCATACTTTCTGTAGATGACACCCTGTGCATTAAAGACCACTTGGCAGCAGTAGTGGCTCATGCTATTGGACTGCAGGACTGCAGCACCCCCCAGCTATACAAAAACAGGAAAAAGCAAAATAAAATAAAAATAATGAGTCCCAGAACTCAGTGCATGTGTATTTAGAACTCAAATATGGACTTTTGTTTAACCAGTCTAGATTAGGAAAGAGAAGACAGCAGCCTACAGATGCCCCAGACATCTATGTGGTTAAAACTGCATAGACTGGAAGGGTATCAGACTGCAAGGTCTGCAGTCTGTGCATGCTCAGAATAGGTTTCTCCATAATACTCAAAGCAGCAAACCACAAATTCTCCAAAGATACACCACAAATAAAGCAGTCAGAGGGTGGAACAAGAAAACAGCTTTAATCCATCTTTTCAGTCCTGGTACCTCAGCAGTTCACCTTCAATGGGACACATTTAAACACTTTCAAAAACTCTTTTTATATATGCATCAATTAAACAATAAATCAATCAATTCATCAGTTCATCAAACAGTTTTAACCCTCTCAACACTGTGACAAAATCTAGCAAATATAAACATGAAAATATTTCTTTATCAAAAATTCATCAAATACAATTTATAATATTACATTATTTTAAATTTAATTTATCCGATTCATTTTATAATATAACATACTTATTATTATACACAATTAGAAAGTATAAATATAAAATAAATACATTATAAGATTCAAAACTACTACATTAATAAATTTCATCCATTTTCTAAATTCATTCCAATAGGAAATAGTGTGTGATACCCTATAATCATTCTCTGTTCAAGTTTGTTCAAAGCAGTTTTAAAATTCCCTTGCACAAATGAGGTCTGGCAAGTACACTAAATCTAAAACCTTCATTTTTACCATTATGTGTATTACAAAAATGAGCGGCCACCGGACTCTCCAAATTGCCCCTCCTAATGTCACCCAAATGCTCTAAAATGCGAACCTTAATCTTCCTAGTGGTCTGACCAATGTACCACATAGGTGGAACACAATCACATCCCAAAATGTACACTACACCAGATGACATACAATCAAATCTCTCAAACGCAACATATCTCTTTCCATTTATTTTAACCCCATGCAAGTTTTTAATTTTGTCACAAACTGAACATCGGCCGCAACTATGCATCCCAACATTACTATCAACCAAGGATTCCAATTTCCTATTTAATATTTCCTTTAAATTTGGATACCTTTTATAAGAGAAAGTAATGTGCTTTGGAAAAAGATGATCAACTGTTAAATCTTCACATACCACATGCCACAACCCTCTTATGATTTTCTCCATTATATCCGAAAAAATAGAATATCTAGTCACAAAAAATATCTTATCCAAATCAGGATTGATCTCAAAATTATAATTATTCTCATGTCTATTCATCCTTAATTTCTGATTCTTACACAATTTCCGTTTTATATCTAAAAGTTGGTCATGATCATAACCTCGAGATGAAAGTCTATCCAAAGTTCCATTACAAACTTTCTCCCAAAATCTTTTATCTGAAGTATCTCTCAGATTTCTTTTGAACTCCCCTTCTGGTAAAGCCTTGATTAGGTGAGGGGGATGCATGCTGCTGGCATGCAGAAAGTTATTAACTGATGTAGGTTTCCTAAAAGTTCTGTGTTGAACCAAACCATCAGTTCCTACATAGAATTCTACATCAAGAAAAAGGATGTTAGATTGTGATGTATGTGCTACAAATTCTAAACCATGATAATTCTTATTCAAATCCACCAAGAACTGATCAAACAAAGATGTCTCACCCCTACAAACAAAAATTAAATCATCTATGTAACGTTTAAAAAATATGACATTGTTAACAAAAAATGTGTTCTGGAGCATAAATTCCTTCTCAAATTCTCCCATGTAAATTACTGCATACGTGGGTGCAAATGCTGCACCCATAGCAGTTCCCTTTGTCTGCAAAAAGAACTCATTTTTCCACAAAAAATAATTATGCGTCAAACTAAATTCTAATAAACTTAACAAAAACCTTGTACGTGGTCCTTCACCCATCATCCTATGCATTGCTTCCAGACCCCATCTTTTATTAATGTTAGTATAAAGTGATGCAACATCAACTGTTGCCCAATAGTAGTTCTTCTCCCATTTTAGCCCCTTTAAAGCTAAACAAACATTCTCAGAACAGAACTGAGGCATTGCATGCATTCGTCTATGCGGCTGCAACTGCAGAGACTGGAAGGGGATCCAACTGCAAGTTCTGCAGTGTGTGCATGCTCAGAATGGAACTGGAAGCTGGATTTATCACACGTATGCATGATCAGCATTCCCCGAGATGATCAGAAACAGGAGCTGCTGCTTTTGAATGGATTCTTTTTGAACTCAGAGCGAGCTGCTTTTGCATGGGGAAACAGGACTTTGCTTTTATGCAGGTACTGTTTGTTTTGAATGATGGACTCTGCTCTGTGTGTGAAACTGGAGGCTGGATTCATCACACACATGCATGCCTGGCATTCCCCAGGATGATTAGAAGCAGGAGCTGCTGCTTTTGAATGGATTCTTTCTGGATTCAGAGAGAGTTGCTTTTGCAGGGGAATCAGGACTTTGTTTTTATGCAGGTACTGTTTGCTTTGAATGATGGACTCTGCTGTGTGTGTGTGTGTGTGTGTGTGTGTGTGTGTGTGTGTGTGTGTGTGTGTGTGTGTGTGTGTGTGTGTGTGTGTGTGCAGTGTGAGATTGTGTGTGTGTGTGTGTGTGTGTGTGTGTGTGTGTGTGTGTGTGTGTGTGTGTGTGTGTGTGTGTGTGTGTGTGTGTGTGTGTGTGTGTGTCTAAAATAAAATGCCCCAGTTAACTATAACTGGTGGTTAGAGAGTAACTCAGGCTCAAACTCTGAGCCTTGGCTGCAGGTAGCAAGAACCTGAATTCCCTACACACCACCACTTGTGAAAAGTGTTCAGATTTTTGCTTCATATTTTTGTTCTGTTTTGTTCCTCATAAAATCTGTAGTTTTCTGGATTTTGAATTCACTAAATATTGACAGACATTTGAATTTCAGACTTCATATTCTTCAGAAAGTACATGGTGTTTGTCAATCAGAAAATGATTTATAATAATTTTATGAATACAATTTTACTCTATTGACAATAACAAGTAAGTAAAAGTAAAATATACATACAATTCAAGAAGATTTTTTGGAAGCTGTTGATAGAATTCACATGACAGAAAATAGATGCATCTTAATGCATGTAATGTCTGAATCATATTAAAATGAATGTTAGAACATAATTTTCTAATTCAAGTGTTATATATTACATAGATCTATATAAGTTTATTTTAGTTTATGATGATGTTTTACCAAATGTGTAGTTTTGTCTGAAAAACTAACCTCCTCAGTTAAATATAACTATTAAATTGATAAGGTGGTAGCTGAGGTACTGCTGCTTAGGCCATTGTCTATATTTGGGATGGGCCTTAAATCATATCTATATGGACAAAGTATCAGATGGTATAATAAACAAAAGGAAATCTTGGGATAAGGAATTGTTAGAGAAATTCACAAGATTTACCATAACAACATTAAAATGGAACTAAAATAACAATAATAACAAAATTAACAATAAAAATAACAAAAAAAAACAAAACAATAAATTAAAAAATAAAACATTGGACAAAACAGTACATATACAGAAGTTATTACACAAATTAAAATAAGCAAAAAAAAAGAAAATAACCGAATGAGGTATTATATAGAAATAGATAAATAAAATAAAAAACTACATTCACATTAATACATATTTTTTATTCTTCTGGGTTAAATCCCCCTAACCCCTTAACCCCCATATACATTGGCATTTTTTATTTTTTAAATAAAGATCCAACTAAAAGATCAACTAGATGTTCTTCATCCCATCTCATTACTTATTTTGATTATAAAATGTGAGTATTTTTTGATATTTTTTATTTTAATGATAGATATCCATTAATTATATAGATCAGAAGATCTTCATCAAATGGGGAAAAACTTTTTGATAATATAAATAAGAAGAACTTTAACATTAATTTTTTGCAAAAAATAAAAAAAGAAAGATTTATTTTATTATTAGTCTTGATATAGGTTCATGATTTTGATTCAGTAAGGACTATCTGTTTACCTTTACTAAGTGCACAAAATTTCTCTGATGCATTTGTAAATTTAATTGAGCATTTATACAACATTCACAAAACAAAAATACCTTAAACTTAAAGGTACAAAGATGTCCACTTTCTCCACTATTATTCACTTTAGTAATAATGGAGCCTTTGGGCTAATTGATTAGAAACAGTACTGACATAGAGGGTTTTGAAAAAATTCTTTTTGCAGATTGATGTTTCTAATTACATCAACAGGATCTAATTCTTCTATGCAGTCTTTATTTGAAAAATGATGAATTTTAAAAGTATTTTGGTTTTAATATTCAATGAAAAAAAACTAAAATACTACTCCAGATAACTAATATTTAGGTATAATACTATCTAAAGATATTAAATCTATTATATATAATAACTATAATACCTGTTTAAAATGGAAATTATAGATTATAATTAGTATGCACTTCATGAAAATCTCCTTAACACATAAAAAAAATATGATTATAACTCCATGTGTTGTGGTTAAAAAAAATTTTTTGTTTTCACCTATTACACCTAAACATATGGTCTGTTACCCATTAAATATTATTATTAGTTATCTAAACTGGCATCTATGTATGTATGTAAGAAGAAGTTTGAAAGAATACTGGAAGTCAATAAATTTTTTTTTGGCTCTTTTTACAGATAATTTCATTATTTCTAAGTCTCTTATATTATTCAACACTAAAAAGAGCTTCTTTGTTATGGTCTATCCTAGCTATGGCTAGGAAAAATAATAAATAGAAAAATTTTTTCAGATACACCCTCCTTCGTCAATGAATTTAAAAATGTTATGAATATAATGTGTCATATGACAAAATTTGTTAAAAAAATTCTAATTTCAATAGCACAGTATTTTAGTTTAATTAATTGATCTGATTGTAGTGGATGTCTTTGTAAATACTTTAGTTGTTTTGTTGAATATTATAATAATAAAAGTACATGGTAACATGAAACATTTTATTCTAGTAATTTTCTAAGTTTATAAGATCAATATTTAAAAATTGTCCCTATTTTTGGGGTTGTATTCCCCCATTGTTGGCTTTGTCCAGGTTTTTTGTTCTAAGAGGTCGAGAGCTATGGTGAGAACTGAATTCACTAACTGATAGCCATTTCAGTCTTCCTGTCTTTGAAAAATAGCTGATTTGGCATAGTGGTATGTTGCTCTGACTGTAGTGCACAGGGTCCTGGGTTCAAGTTTTTTCAGTGAAATGCATGTCGGTAACACAGCATTTTATTCTAGCAACTTTCCAAGATTATACAAGCAATGTTTAAAATGCATCCCTGGTTTTTGGACTTTTGTCCCCATCCACCCCTCAATATATTTTGGCTTTTTCCAGATTTCCTGTGCTCATGTGCTGCAAAGTTGAGAGATACAGTTGAGTGTCAACTGGATTTTACAAGGAGCTAAGAGCTTCCGGGGAAGAGAAGTTTAGTGCTGCTTATGTTGCATCTGCTTGCATTGTTAATAGCACAACAGGTAGTTTACTTGCTTTTGATGCACAAGGCTATGGCTTCTACTCCCACAGTATGTTGATGCATTGCTGATAGTGTACTATGTTGTACTTTTAAAGGGGGAGGATGCTGCAGTCCTGAGAATGTCCTCTTTGGTGGAGATACCTATTAACTATGAACCTGTTATCAGTTTGCTATCCATTCCCTATTATAATATTACTAGATTACTTTTTTTTTAATGTAACATGGACAATTTATTACAAGGGCAACAGGCACTTTATTTGTAGATGAAACAATGAAATATAAAGTTGTTTGCTAGCAGCAACCTTTTCATTAGTTACAGATCTCTTTAATGTGGAATTATTTAGATTACTTTTACTTCTGCAGAGATTGTGCATATTTATTGATACTGGTGGATTGTAGAAGTTTGAGTAGACTTTTATGATGGAAATGTTCTGAATAGGGCAGTTTTGTCATTATTGGTGCATGCATTTTGTTTCATTGTTTACTGGAAAAATGTTCAAAACAATACATTTAAAATGCCGTCTAACAACTGTACTATATTATACAAGGAATATAATACAATCAGAAAGGTATATCAAAGAACACATGTATGTTTCGTGTGCAAGGGGCATATGATTTGAAAACAGCCCAAAGTTAAACTTTATCTGCCATTGACCATATGTATTTTCTTTGAATGTGGGTTTCAATGCTGTTTTAATGAATGTGAGTTTCAAGGGCAGTGAATTTTTAATGCTAAGTATATTTTCATTGTGAGACTGCATTGCTTTATTTAGTAGATATCTAATATTGTTTGTGCTGTAAAATGTAAAATAAAACTTTTAAATAAAATCCAAATCATCATAGAAGTAAAACAGTATGCACATTACAGTGTTTATGATAAATGGGGTGAAATAGCCAAGTAATGGGACATTGGAATGGCTGCAGGGGGGGGCCCATTCGACCATGATTTTGTGAGGGGGAAGGGTGGCAAACTCAAAGACAGCTCCGGCTGATCTATATCTCTCCACTGTCCAGATTTTCATGGAATTAATAGATTTTGGCTTCTTATTTTTGGTTTGTTCCTCATAATATTTGTGGCTTTCTGGCAAATCATTTAGGAATGAAGTCACTAAATAATGACAGACATTGAATTTCAGACTTCATACCCTTCAGAAAAATGCATGCTAAAACAAGACTTGTTATTCTATCAACTGTCTAAGTTTATATAAGAGCAATTTTTAGTACTGTCTGTATATTCCCCCAATATATTTGGCCTTGTCCAGATTTCCTGCATTAAGAGGTTGAGAGGTACATGCAAATAAATCACTTTATAGAATTAGGTATATCCAAACCTCTCAACTGTCCCCAACTTTGGCTCAAAGTGTTGCTCTCCCCTTAATAATCCCTCTGCAAAAATGGCAATTTTGGAAGAAAATGTGGAGAGTTTACAATTAATAAATAATTGTAATAATCAGAGTTCTCAATTACTTTAATGCATGCAGATTTTCTTATTTTGTCAGCTGCTCAACTTAATAGTACTAATATTAAAAAGTGCATCACATTTTTGGTAGGTTTTTCATAAAATTGTGGTTTTCTGGCAAATTAGTGGCAAATCATTAAAGACTGAAGTTAGAAAATAATAACAGACATTTGAGTTTCAGATTTCATACCCTTGAGAAAATTAATGCTGTTGTAAGACCTACTATTCTATTATCTTTCTAAGTGTATAAGAACAATATTTAAAACTTGTCCTTATTTTTTGGTCTTTGTACCACTTCTGTTTATGGCTTTGTCCAGATTTCTTGCTCTGAGGTAAATGTGTCAGGGCCTTCACCATCACCCAGAGACATTTAAAATTGTGACATACTTGTTGCACCCCCCCCCCCCATGTATTGACTCTGATTGTGTCCAAGCAAGGCAAGGATCAGTTATGCAGTGTAAGTGTGCAAAGTATCCCCCATCCAAGGCAGACACAAGAACTATGGTGGCTTTTCATCTGTCCTTGATTTTGCAGAATGTTCTGTTTTTCTGTCATATTTTATGCTGTTGATTTATAGTTCTTATTATTCAGAAAATGCATATTGTTGCAGTGCCTGTTGCACTGTGTTTAAGTAGCAATGATTTAATGACCATCAGGTAAGCTTGTCTGAGATTGTAAGATGTAGGTAAGCTTTAATGAGCATCCTGTTAAAGAATTACTAACATTGAAAGGCTTTTTGTTGTTGCCATCAGAGAATATTTATATAAGTAGATAACGTATAAGCCTTAGGTATTGAAATTCATATGACAGTATTTGTAATAAAGGACAGGATTACAGTATTTTCAGAAGCTCATTACATTTGTTGAAGACTTGCAGTCATCTTTGCAGGCTTTACCCATAAACTAAATAGAATGCCAGTCTATCATGTGTGGTCCATAACCTGTGCAATAATCATCATCTTCTTTCAGTAATCCTTTAAGCAATTTATCTTTTGCTTCTTGTTTGCTGTTCATTTTTTACTTTGATCATGTTTTCCCCATGAAACAAGTAGATAGTTGTTGTCTGGCAGCAGGTCTTTTTTGGATAAGAAACATTTTTACAAGTGAGGGTTTCACAGAGATTGCTACTTTGAGCATGTTACTTGGTACTTTTATAAAGCTGAATATAAATTATAATTAGAACTGCAGTATAAGGAAAAGTGGTTTGAGTTGAGTGCTGCTTGTTTTTTTATACTTGATTTTGACTGGAATTCCAGTAATGTATTTAGAAAGTAATTTATTTTTTCATGCCTCACAACCTTTTTGTTTCCATCAAGATATTAAGTAAGCTGTCATGTAGGCAATGCATTTAAATTTTTTTTTCTTCTACACTTCATTTTATCTTGATTGGACTCTCATAATGATGGTTTGGCACCCAGGGCAATGTATTTAATTAAAGTCCCAGTTTTTGTGGTTTGAGGAATAGCTCTGCCCCTTTCTAGTTGGTCACACCCCTTTCTCATTGGCTCCACTCATTCAACTGTCTCCTGCATCTCCCCTTTGATTTGAAGTCACCAGCCACCACTGCTTGGCAGTTGATGAATTCATAACCTTGGAGGTTCATGTGCCTTCTTCCCAGTATACCAGGTGGTGCCTTTATTTCAATGTGGGGATAGTCTGTGGTCTGCAGAACTGCAGGGGATCAGGCTAGATAATAACACTCCTCCATGGTATTGGCTCTCTACTCTGGGATACCTGGGAGCAGCATATGCTCCCTGCATGTGTCCACATGTTGAAGCATGGCATCAAGAAACAAATGCTATTTTCTCAAGTCAGATCTCTGATATACCCTCACTGTGTTCCTGGTAGGTCACTGAAAGCTCACTGTAGCTAATATATATAAAGCCGCACATCCCTTAGTATCATAGGTTCATAGGTTGGTACAAGGCTATCGGCCCAAGGGCCTATACAAGCCTAGCCATAACAATTCCCTGGCTATTTCTTCCCACACTATTTACTTCCCTGGATGCCTATCTAGTAGGGTGACTGACGTGATCCCTGGGGTGAATTTCCTTTCTCCCATCCAGTCATCAAGGTTCCCTTTAAAGAGGGCCAAAGAGGTGCTCTGCTTGACATGTATGGGCAGTCTATTCCAGAGTCTGGGGAGTCTCTGGGTCAGGAACCTATTGTTTATTGTGATGGCAAGGTTTAGATCCCTGGAGCGTGTGGCTCTGAGGGATTGGGATTTCTTTAAGTGTAGCATGTCCAACAGCTCTGGGTTTGACATGGCCTTGTATGTTAAGCAGAGATTGCCTTGGAGTAGATGATATGCGACACAGTATAGCTGGAATTTTTTAAGGCGGTCAGCATAGGGCATCTGCTTTAGGCCTGTGATTCTTTTAGTGAGGTATTTCTGCAGCCTTTCCAGTTGTTGCAGATGTCTTGAGAGGTACATACCAAATGGGGCATTGTATTCTATAATGGGTCTAATGAGGGATGAGTACAGTGGGACAATGACATCCTTCTTTCTAGATGAAAAGCCCTTAGTGATGAGGTGTGCCACATAGAAGGATTTCCTGACTGTTGTGGCAATGTGGTTATTAAAGGTGAGACCACTGTCCACCTGTGTCCCTAAGTCTCTTATCACACTTTCGGTGTTTAGTGTACTGCCACCTATGTGGTAATTCATGGGTACATGTTTTTTTCCAAAGGGGATAACTTTACATTTCTTGGCACTGAGCTTGATCCCATGGCTTTGGCACCAAGCATCTGTTTCTGTGAGGTCCTTTTGTAGAGTATCGGCATAATTTGGGGATTCAGTAATGGCTCCCAGTTTGCCATCATCTGCAAACTTTGTTAGCCAGAGTCCCTTAGTGTTGGCCTGTACTTCAGAGACGTAGATGCCAAACAAGAGAGGTCCCAGGACTGAACCCTGAGGTACTCCACTTGTCACTTATCTGGAGCTGAATTTGAAGTCAGCTACTTTTACAGTGTGGGTTCTGTCAGTAAGCCAGTTGGCAACCCATCGAGTGACTTAGGGACTAATGCCCAGCTTAGTATGTTTATCTATGATTCCAGAATGGGGGATGGTGTCAAAGGCCTTGGCGAGGTCCAGATAGGCTGTGTGGACTGCCTTACCCTTGACCACGGCTCTGGAGACTGATTCGAAGAAGTCATTCAGGTTCAGGAGACAAGATCGGCCCTTCACGAACCCAAACTGGGTGGGGTCCAGTGTTTTAAGGTTTCCAATGTCTTTGTTTATAAGTTCCATGATAGTATGTTCCATGGCCTTGCAGATCAGGCTTGTCAGACTGATGGGATTGTAGTTCCCGGGATCCAAGGTGGATCCCCCCTTGTGGAGTGGGATAACTGTAGCTGTGCGCCACTCAGTGGGCATGAAGCCTGAGGTGAGAGTGTGATTAAACATGGCACTTAGATGAGGTGACAGTTCATTTAGTAGTTCATGTAGTACACAGCCTGGGATGTCATCTGGTTCCATGGATGCAGTATTCTTAGCTTTGGAGAGTGCATTTTTTTACCTGTGCGGCTGTTATTACCGGAATTTGGCAATCTTCCGGTATTGAGATGGGCCATTTAGAGGGTGAGAGGGGGGCTGAATCTGGCATTGAATTGATCTGCCAGGATATTGGCAATATCCCTGGGATCAGTATATTTAATGCCATTCTGTTGTAGCTCAGAGCAGATCTGAGCATTGCCATTTAGACTCTTGACATAGTTATAGAACGCCTTGTGGTTGTCTTTGGAATCTTTGGCAATTTAATTTTTGTAACTAGCTTTGGAGGATTTTATGAGGGATCTCAGCTTCTTACTGAGGCTGGTAAGGGAGTTTTTTGCATCCTGGGATTTTCCTCTTTTCTGCAACAGTTTCTTCCTTTTGTTGTAAAGTTTGTTTATGGCAGGGGACAACCAGATTGGCTTCTTTTTTTTGAAGGAGAGCATCTTGGTTCTATTTTGGATGGCACGATTCATGCATGAGTGGATGTGCTCATACAGTGCCTTAGTGTAGGACTCAGCAGCCAAACTTTCAGTTCCCATCTGCATGGGTGTCATGAGGTTTGTAACTTCTGACTTGAGTAGCATGAAGTTGGATGTTGGCTTTGGAGATGTTTTTTATGGAGGTTTCCTTACTGGGGGGTGGTGGGTAGGATGTGGATGTTAAGAGTGATTATCTAATGGTCTGACCTGACCAACGTGGGGGTGATCATAGGTGTGGAGCATCGATGTCCCATGTTTGTAATGACCAGGTCTAGGATACTGGAGCCCCTGGTGGGACTATGGATTAGTTGATCCAGGGCATTGGAATTTATGAATTCCAAGAACCGTTGGGCAAAGGTGTTGGTACACGAGTAGTTTTCCCAGTTAATAGCAGTGTAGTTGAAATCACCCAGTATTAGGGTGTTTGATTGTATATTAATATTTTCCACTATGTTTAGAAATGTGTAGTGAGAATCTTAGGGCATGGTGGGGGATCTGTAGCAAGCTACAATTTGGATTGCAGTCTTACCTAGTGTTAGTTGCACCTGGAGAATTTCAGATGCCTTGTGTTGGGCAACTAACCTTGTGATGTGAATATCCTTGGTGAATATGGACACTCCTCCACCTCTCGTGTTTTGATCCTGGTTTGTTGGCCGAAAAGTGTGGTAAGAGTTGTAGCCTGGTATTGCAGGAGTGCTCTCTGGAGCCTTGAACCAGGTCTCAGTTACTGCACAGATATCGAGGTTCTCCATTTTTAGGAGTGCCTCGAGAGAGTGCATTTTGAGGTTTAGCCTTCTAGCATTGAGTAGCATTACCTTCAGATTTTGCATGCTTGTACCTGTTATGGTGGTGGTTTTGTCCTTTGAACTTTGCCTAAAAAAGGCACTATAGGAGTGGCAAGAGCCTTTGCCAGTAACCTGAATCCCGGGGACGACAGGTGCAGACCATCTCTGGCAAATAATCGTGTTCTGTCGATCATGTCGTCCCAGGCAGACAGATACTGGATCCCCTTTGAACCACATGACTCCTATGGGCTGCATACAAGGCTGGTGTATGTCCACATTTTCTCGCATGGTGTCCCAGTCCATATTGTACTGGTCCACTCTGCTTGTCCTGGGCATGTAATGTCAAGCGTGTTTAGATGAACAAGTGCTCCAGAGGTTAACATTGTGTATCACTGGGTAAAGTATCTGCCATGAAAGCTGTCTGCATTTACAGATTTACAGTGGCTTCAGGAACTCCAAGCAAAGTTGCACAATGTTCTCCATCAGAGTACAGGCATATAGATGACTTCAAGTCTAAAGTGAGCACTGTATTGTTGCATGACACTTAGATGTTTCTGAATTACTCCACCATCTTTTCTTGCTACATTATCATATGCAACTCATCATTATATAGTCATTGGCATATAACACAGTTGACCACATTATTTGGCTTTGCCACATTGTGCAGTTGGGTTTTCTGAATTCTTTCCACCCTTAGAGTGGCTGCTCATCACATACAGTACACTTGCGTAGTATCATGTGGTAAAGTTTACTGATAACAGCCCAAAGTTTTATTACAGAATGTTTGATTTGTTTTCATTCAGTCAAGACTTTTTTTAAAACTATCACCTCCATGTGTATATGTTTTTTTTTTTTTATAACAAACTCTCTGTTTTGTATGCTGTAAACAAATGACTACCTGTTTTATTTTAGAAGAAGCATGCATAAAGAATAAAAGTATTTTATTTAAAAGACTTGCCTTAACAGCTACATGAGAGGAATCATACATAATTTTATAAGACAAAAAAGGGAAATATATATAAATATATATATATATATATATATATATCTATATGTAATCCTTGGCATCGACACCTTTTTTTCCCATTTTGGAGTCAGATTGTTGCATTAACAATGATCATTACCTAGAGCCAATGTTCACACTGCCAGGTGACTAGCCCTCCTGTGTGTGTGTGTGTGTGTGTGTGTGTGTGTGTGTGTGTGTGTGTGTGTGTGTGTGTGTGTGTGTGTGTGTGTGTATGGATATATATATATATGTCCGGGGTGAATTTCCTATTACCTATCCAATCATCAAAATTTTTCTTGAAGAGTGCTAATGAGGAGCTCTGTTTGACATAGGTAGGTAGTCTGTTCCAGAGTATGGGAAGTCTCTGGGACAGGAATCTATCCTTCCACCATGTCCTGTTTATTGTGGTGACAAGGATTAGGTCTCTAGAGTGTGTAGCTTGGAGGGACTGGGATTTCTTTAGGTGGAGCATGTCCAACAGCTGTGGGTTTGACATAGCTTTGTATGTTAGGCAGAGCTCACCTCTGAGTAGGTGATATGCGACGGAGTAAAGCTGGAGTTTTTTTATTTGGTCTGCGTAAGGCATCTGTTTGAGGCCAGTAATCCTCTTTCTGAGGTATTTTTGTGGCCTTTCCAGTTGTTGTAGATGTCTTGTGAGGGACATACCAAAAGGAGTGTTGTACTCTATAATGGGTCTAATGAGTGATGAGTAGAGGAACAATGACCTCTTTTTTTCTGGATGAGAAACCTTTTGTGATGAGGTGTGCCACTTAGAAGGATTTCCTGACCACTGTGGCAATGTGATTATCAAAGGAGAGACTACTGTCCACCTATGTCCCTAGGTCTCTTATCACACTTTCAGTGTTAAGTAGACTACTGCCTATGTGGTAGTTCATGGGTACAGAATTTTTACCAAAGGGGATGACAATGCACTTTTTGGCATTGAGCTTGAGACCATGGCTTTGACACAAGGCATCTGTCTCAGTGAGGCCCTTTTGTAGGATGTCCACATCGTTAGGAGTTTCAATTATGGCTCTTAGTTTGCAGTCATCTGCGAATTTAGTTAGCCAAAGACCCTCTGTTTTAGCCTGTACTTCAGAGAAGTAGATACCAAACAGGAGATGACCCATGTCTAAACCCTGTGGTACTCCACTTGTTACTAGTCTGAAGTCTGATTTGGAGTCTCCTACTTTCACAGTGTGGGTTCTGTCAGTAAGCCAGTTGGAAACCCATCTTGTGACATAGAGATTTATACCTAGTTTAGTGAGTTTATGTAAAATTCCAGAATGGGGATGGTGTTGAACACCTTGGCGAGATCTAGATAGGCTGTGTGAACCACCTTACCATCATCTATGGTTTTGGTGACTACTTCAAAGAATTCTATCAGGTTTGGGAGACATGATCTGCCTTTTACAAACCCAAACTGTGTGCGGTCCAGAGTTTGGAGATCTCCAGTGTCTTTGTTTATGAGTTCCATGATGATACGTTCCATGGCCTTGAAGACCAGGCTCGTCAGGCTGATGGGGCGGTAGTTCCCGGGGTCTGTTGTGGCCCCCCACTTTGTGGAGTGGGATAACTGTCGCGGTGCGCCATTCAATGGGCACAAAGCCTGAGGTGAGGCTATGATTGTACATGGTACTTAGGTGGGGTGCCAATTCATTCTGTAGTTCGTGTAGAAGGCAGCCTGGGATTTTGTCAGGTCCCATGGATGCTGTGTTCTTGGCTTTGGAGAGTGAGGTTTTTACCTGTGCAGCCATGATTACAGGAACTTTGCATTCTTCCGGTATAAAGATGGGTCCTTTAGGGAGTGGGGGGGGGGTAAAGTTAGCACTGAATCTATCTGCCAGGATGTTGGCAATATCAGTTGGTTCTGTATATTTAGTGCCATTGTGCTGTAACTCAGAGCAGATCTGAGTGCTGCCATTGAGATTCTTGACATAGCTATAGAATGCTTTGTGGTTGTCTTTAGAATCAATGGCAATTTTGTTTTCATAACTAGCTTTGGAGGATTTTATGAGGGATCTCAGCTTCTTACTGAGGCTGACCAGGGAGTTCCTCCAATCATGGGATTTTACTCTTTTTTGAAACAGTTTCTTTCTTCTGTTGTAGAGTTTGTTTATGGCAGAAGACCACCAGATTGGTTTCCTTTTTTTGGAGGATAGCATCTTGGTTCTGTTAGGGATAGCACGATCCATGCACTCGTGCAAGTGTTTATAAAGTGCATTTGTGTAGGATTCAGCAGTCATACCTCTATTGTCCATCTGCATGGGTGCTGTGAAGTTTGTCACTTCTGTCTTAAGAAGCGTGAAGTTGGCTTTGGAGACATTTTTTATGGTTGTTTTCCTAATGGGGAGTGGGAGCGGGATGTGGATGTCTAGGGTGATTAGCTTATGGTCGGATCTGACCAATGAGGAGCTGACCTCTGGTGTGGAACACCGGTCACCCATGTTGGTGATGACCAGGTCTAGGATATCACTGTCCCTGGTGGTGGTGTGGATAAGTTGACCCAAGGCATTGGAATTGATGATTTCCACAAAACGTTGAGCAAAAGATTTGGTGTGTGTATATATATATATATATATATATATATATATATATATATATATATATATATATATATATATATATATATATATATATATATATATATATATATATATATGTGTGTGTGTGTGTGTGTGTGTGTGTGTGTGTGTGTGTGTGTGTATACACACACATAGATAGATAGCTGTGTGAGTATGTTAAAGTACCAATCATTATTCTCACTCTAGACTGAAGCACTTATGCCCATATTCTGCTAAGCATGTCTATAAGACAAGCCGGTATCCAAAAAGATTCCTGGATTATTCTGCTTACAAACTTCTGTGAATATATGTTGTCTGACATCATCATAAGTATTTATAGCTCCACATGTAAAACTTACACACATAACATCACACTGATTGCACTCATTCGAGATGCATACAAATATATTTAACTTACCGTGAGATATTTTGCTGCTTTGTAAGGCATACTGTGTAGTATCAGTTCAATCACTCAATCACTCAGCAGTGTTGTGTAACTCTGTGAGGCTACATAGTGTTACCTGCAGTTCCTAAAGATAGGAGCTCCAGTGTACCTTTCAATAAACCCTGAAAACATGACTGTGTACCCTTACACCTGAACTTCTGCAGTACATGTCTATGAATCCCACTAGTCTATAGCAGTGTATGAACACAGGGCAGATGCATTTATGGAACAGTGAACCATGCTTATGAATAGCACCTCTTACACCAGGACTACTACAGTACTTGTCTATGAATCCCACACTGGGACTACTGTAGTACTTGTCTATGAATCCCACTATTCCATAGCAGTGTACGAACACAGGGCACAAGATGCATTTGTGGAGCAGTGTACCATGCTTATGAATAGCACCCCTTACACCTGGACTACCGCAGTACTTGTCTATGAATCCCACACTGGGACTACTACAGTACTTGTCTATGAATCCTATTAGTCCATACAACTGTATGAACACAGGCCACAAGATGTATTTGTGGGCACTTTTCCGTTAACAGGGCAACAGCTTTCTTGGCATCGTTAACGGTTTTGTTTTACTCATTGTGTTTTATTAATTACATTGTTTCAGTGGATGTTGTTAAAACAACATTGTTGAATTAATAAAACATAGACAATGGCCTTAGCTGTTACAGACTTATTTTCGCACACATGCTCAGATGTCAAATTACAACTGCCGATCTTACTGTTAAGCCATCTAAACACAATCTTTAAAACATTCAGATTATTTTCAGTAGAATACTCAGCATGTGGCATTCATGGTGCTGCACATAAAACAAAATTGCAGTGTGCCCTGTATGAGAGTGATTGTGTGATAAACCTTTAACATATAACAGCCAGTTATATTGATACATGCAGGTAGACTGTTAACATGCAGGGCAGAGTTACAGCATAGAAGGCTTTCGAAAAAAGAAAAAAATGGCCTAGCCGTCAACCACTCACAGAGGAATCTCACAAGAATTTCAGACAAATCCAGAAGTAATCGGGGAGAGTTTTAAAATATTACTACTGTTAACTTCAGATATTGACAGAATAAGATGAAGTGAATTAAAACTTTTTCTCCAAAAGTCATCATTTTTGGATGGATTTATGAGGGACAGAGCTAAAACTTTGAGCGTAAATCAGGGACTTCGCTGAAACTAAGGGACATTTGAGAGGTATGCCCGTTACACGCACAGCACTTCTGCATACTGTAGCCTGCCCAGTTCTGAAATTATAAACAAACTTATCCAATTTTATAGGTATGGAAGCAGTAGCTGCAGGGAGAGTTAAAAATACAATTAAAATACAGCTGTCATTATGACAACACCATTAACGAGGCCAAAAAAGCTGTTGCCCCATTAACGGAAAAGTACCCATTTGTGGAGTAGTGTACCATGCTTATGAATAGCACCCCTTACATCAGGACTACTACAGTACTTGTCTATGAATCCCACACTGGGACTACTGCAGTACTTGTCTATGAATCCCACAGTGGGACTACTGCAGTACTTGTCTATGAATCCCACACTGGGACTACTGCAGTACTTGTCTATGAATCCCACACTGGGACTACTGCAGTACTTGTCTATGAATCCCACACTGGGACTACTGTAGTACTTGGTCTATGAATCTCACTTGTATGTAGCAGTGTACCAAGACAGGGCTCACGATGCATTTATGGAGCAGTATACCATGCTTATGTATAACAGGGTGCATATGACTGGTAATGATGAGATTTCATCTGTAAATCACACTCAACCCATTTGACAAACCTTACAGTCTCATTGCAGCTCCTGCTGTGGCCATGGAAGGCCTATTTGGACTTTCACTCAAAGAAAATCTAAAATGTTGAAAGCAGATGCTGAACAATGAATAGCACGTGTTATTTCCAGTGATTTGAAAGGGATCACTTAGCAGATTATGACTTTCCACTGAGAAATGGTTAACATATTCTTACAGTTAATCATCACAGTCTTTAAAAAAACCTGGACACATTCCAAGCCACATATTTCAACAGTAATTCAACTTGTAAATATTTCATATATTGTTAACTTAATCACATAAAGTGGGAGTTAAAAAAGTAATGCGGATTTCTTTTGGGTGTTAATATAAACAAATAAGTTCCAGTATGATTTCTTACAAAATGTAGCTTGAATGGCTTCCTAACTCCTAGAAAGAGAAAAAAAATCTGTTGAAAAAGATTATATGCTTGGAACATTCCAAACATTTAATTCTGATATTCAGGTGTCATCAGTATCTATTAAGGTTTCCAGGGCCATTGTACACAAGATGAGAGACATTATGAAGTCTAACCGTGTTGATAGTCTGAATTCATTAAAAAATATTAATGCACTATACAGCTTATGCTTTATTATTAAGGTTTCTAATCAAAGTTATGACTGCAGAGGAAAATTTATAATACTTCATAGTCCTGTTTTACTGTCAATTTGATTAAATGTGCTACATGCACTACATGAAAAAGAACTAATTTCTTTCTTTAAGGGCTCTTTATCATTTTATATAATGGCATGAACGTTTCTTGAATGTTTCAGTCACATGTTGAACTCTCACAAATCCAAATCTGCTGGAGATTAACAATAAACTGTTAAATTGACTGAAGCTTTGGATTGAAACAAATTGCTGCAAGTTTAAAATCAGCACTTCGCAGTGAAATAGGATAATGGTGTAGTTTATCAATTTCATGTTATTCTTTATTAATTAAATAATTAAAGTTCAGTCATTACTCAGTGAAAGAGCCAATCTTTTATATTAATACAATTAACTAATGTATGCTAAAGGACATAAAATTATATCTTGATATAACATACACCAAAATATGCAGTCATTTGTTACCCTGAGAATTATCAGTTTGCTAGGATACCATTATGTCAGAGATACATTTTATAAAAAAGAATAATTACAATATCCACCTAGCCTGTAATATTAAATAAAGCTTTGATTATGTATTCATATTCACTTGTACCCCATAAATATAGGTAAATTAAAATAAAAAAAAATAATTAACCTCATCTTGGTTTGGTATAGATTGACCATTATTCATCCTTGTCTATAATCTATCTTTTTTTTCTTAATGTTGTTATATTTCATAATAGTAGTAACTCTTAATCCACATAACCATGCAGTCATCTTCAATATCCTGAAACTGTATTAATAGACAAAAGTATAATGAATAAGTACAATAAAGGGCTTAGGCTAAAATGTTGCAAACTTCAGTACCACGCTGTATATCCAAGAGATGAACATCAAAGCAGAGTGCAAATCTATGAAAATATGTAGGCCTAGAATTGCCAGCACTTATACTGAGCTAGGGATGTGTAATCTTTTATACTACCTTCCTGTCCACTTGCAGTGCTTCCAAGTCTGGATCAACTAGTGGCTGCAGAGGTAACCTGAGTTGTTACTGGTCAGTTTACATATCCTGGGGGGACAATGAGCTTCTGCAGAACCATGCTGCTTTCTAGTGGAGGCTGAAAAGCACTATTATTATCATACAAAAAGTATATCTGTACATCACTGGATCATTGGCAGGAGTGTGTGTGTGTGTGTGTGTGTGTGTGTGTGTGTGTGTGTGTGTGTGTGTGTGTGTGTGTGTGTGTGTGTGTGTGTGTAAGCATTTCTTGCAGTAAGGAATGAATGATTTAAGGTTGTGGTGCCCTGCTAAATGTGCTCCATGAACTGTGATCTAAGGTTAGCAATCATGACATGGGGGTTAAGCCAGTTAGTCTAGAGGAGAGGTTAGGTGGTATGAAGAGGTGCCAATCACTGACCAAAGTAGAGACTAAAAATTAAACACGCACACACAAAAAACACATGCACACACATGCATCTACTGTAATTTAAAAGCAGTGCTAAACAATATGTTGTATATTATACAGGCTATACTTATTTAGTAACCAGTATAGTCTAGACTCCAGCTTATTGATACTTTAGTTCTAACAGATTTTGTGAACTAACTCTCCATCACAGGACTGTACCTTTGTGGATGTCAAGCATCCTTTAAAATCATGCAGGTATTCAAACTGTCTCTAAGCATTTGATACAGTTTTAAATTTGACTAATCTACAGGAAATGTAGTGTATAGCAGAACCTCACCATGCAGACCTCTACTTGCTCTGGCTGGTGAATGTGCCAGTATATGGCCAAAGAAACCAAACCTCTTCAGTGGAAACATACTGGGGTAATGTGTCATTTTTTAATTGGCCTCTCATATTGTACAAAAACACAATGTTTCACTGCTTACCTCAAGTAATCTTCTAATTTCTGTATACTCAGATAAGTTGCAGGTTTTATTTAACTAATAGCACATTTTTGATAATCTATCCATCACAATGCATGCCTTTTGGCTGACACATGCAGCATGGAATTCCATAAATGTTTTAAAGCTGATTCCTAAAATAATTGGCTACATTTATCATATTCCACCCTCACTATGCAAAAATGCCTGCTTATATCTCCCTTGTATCTTTGTGCACAAATTGCACTCTTCTGTTTTCAAATATTGCCAACGTAGATCCTTTGAATTTCTTTGAAGTACTTAATATTTCTAGCATATCCTCCACTGATCTTTCTTTAAGACTGTGGACATTACGTTCTTACAGTTTTTCTTTTATGAATTCCTTTGAAGCCCATTTGCTACTTTTGTTGGTCTCTTCTATTTTGCCGGTCTCCTTTCCATGTCTTGGAAAAACATCTGTCAAAATTAAGTCTCTATAACTCACTCAATTCCTACAAGAGAGTTTTAGCAACTAAATTTATAAAAATATTCCCCCGGATTTACTAATCTTCCATGTAAGACTAGATTAGTCTTACACGGAAGCGCCAGTGTAAGAGTATGATGGCAGCGTGCCATGCATATTAATGAGGGCTCGCTGCCTCAACTCTAAAGCTTACACAGAGCATGGACGAGTGTATGGGGTGTGTCAGACTGCCGAGCAGTCCAAAAATCCATGCCTCTGCAATGAAGAAATGCCGCAATTTTGAGTTACATGAGTGAGTCCACTCACGTGTACAATGTAACACTACACTCCCCCATATGTTAAACAACTGACAAAAATAAAAATAAAAATAATTATATATATATTTTTTCTTCCGATATAGCTGCCCGTATTTGCGTGGGTTTGCGCGGGTTTGCCCATTGCTTAGCTACAATTAGCAGCTTAGACACCAGAAGAGGATAATAAGAAAAATATAGGCACATTAAGCAAAATAGCGATAGCGTACTGGTTAGAGCCTTCGCACAAAGAGGAGGCATTCCGGTTCGAGTCCCACTACTGCACATTCCATTTTCTGTGGGAAATCTGTATACAAAAATATTTCCTGACATTTTTTATGTATAAGTTTTGTAAAAAGCATTGAAATGTTAAATGTAGTAGTGAACAAATTATATATATATATATATATATATATATATATATATATATATATATATATGAAGGTGAAATGGTTATGCATTCTGAAGCATGAGTACCCTATTTTAAACAATATAAAGCACTGCTAAGCACATTTTACAATTATTGAGCATATTTAAATACAATTGCACGTAGCTGCACACCGCGCTAACCAGCTCAACCACAATGTATTTGCGCATAGCTGCACACTGAGCTAACCAGCGCAACATCGGGCAATGTCGAGCAACATCAAGCAATGTTGAGCAACGTCGGGCAAAGTTGGGCAAAGTTGAGCAAGGTTGGGCAAAGTTAGTTAAACACGCTCACACCTCCTTTACTGTACCTTAACCAGTCAAGTCTGGCCAGCAGGAAAATAAAAAGTAGTGACAGGGCTCAAACTCAGGATACTGTGCACTATAGTCACAGTACTTAACCATGAAGCCATGACAGCATTTCACAAACATGCACTTTCAACAGACACATATCTATCAAAGGAATTTTAAACATTGCCAACATCAGCTAAGCAGACGTGCCTACAGCTGAGTTTTTCCAAAACTGACTAATCACAAATAAGTGCAGGAAATGAGGCATATTTAAGCTCCACAGGCAGGAAAACTTGCTATAACTGGTTGTAGCTTCCTTCTGCAGTCAGCATGGCTGGTGATGGTGAAGGCACTCGATTTAGAGCACAATGCTGGGGCATCCAGGAGTCCAAAATAATGGTTTGGCTCCTTATCCACAATCATGAGGAAAGACTCCTGCGGGGCCAGTACCAGGGTACCCAATATAAAATGGAGGCCTGGAACAGTCTTGCCTGTGATCTCATCAGTGCCACTGGTGTTCCTTGGACTGGTGAGTAGGTCAGGCACCATTATTCTGACCTGAAGTGATGTAGGGAGGATCAACTGGACCAGTGGATCCAGGAATCCTGTACGATGCCTAATGCCCCAGTACTGAGTAAGTAGCCATTGTATTAAGTATTTAAGAATTGCTATGCTTGCCTATACTATGGATAGGTATGTCTCAATATCACTGCATTAACTTCACAGGTGCAGGTGTCTGGGCTATGAATAAGCAAGCCCATGAAGATAGGCTGCAAAGGCTGGGTCATGACGCAGGTTAGTAATTATTCTGCATGTACTGTTATATAAAATAAATGAGAGATCCTTCAAAAAGTCTTTTAACACAATAAATAAAGGTGCAATAATCCTTTAATAAATGTATGATTCATGGAGTGTGTCTGTGTCATTTTCTTTGATATGTTGTTGCACTGTTGCATTTTACAAATAGTACTGTTGTATTAAGCAGTGTTAACCCACACTTGGGTAGGCCCATATAACATGGATGAAGGGGGTGCCAGTATCTTGTATGCATATGTACAGCCCTCAACCGTTGGTTCATGCCAAGCATGTACAGGTTAATCTTGCACATGAGTAGCTTGGTATTGTGTTCCCCAGAAATGTCAGTGTGCTGCCAAAAATGTAGGGAGCTGTTAACATACAACTGATACTTTCACCTGAACATATCTAGATAATTATATGAAAGTAGATCTGTCAGTGTACCATCTTAGCAGTAGTGTGTGTGTGAGCAACTCCCAAAATATGCTGCAGTAACATCTGCATCTTGGACAGTTTGTATGTAAGATATAGCTCATGTATATAATGATCTAGCAAAATCCAATTGCACAATATAAGGACATTGGGTAGTCTAATAATACATGTAAGGGACATATAACTGCAGTTAATAGGTATGAAGTGAAAACTAGAAGGATATATAAGTTGTTAATTGAGCTATCTTTTCCCACCCTACTGTATGTGCATAAAAAATGCAATTCCACACCTCAATCAGTATGTCTAATTTCAAAACATTTGTTGGGACATATGTCCTATTGGTTTATAAATATTTGCATTTATTTCTATGCATGTGCCCTGTTGAAATACCACAATATTGGTGGCCTGTTGCTATCAATTCAACCTGCATGCTGTTGTAATGTCCACTATTGTTCTATATATGCATGTGTTATGCTTGCTTTTCAACTGTTGAAAATCTGGTGTGTTGGTTTAAAGGGAATACTTCTGCATGCTGTTATAACTAATTGGGAATGCTGTTGACTGTTACTAACCAATATCTTTATTAAACTCTCCAAAACATAGTTCATATGGGAAGGCCGGTCCCAGCGGACCCACCTGTCCCACCTCAGCTGGCCATGGCACCTGGTGCCAGCAGATCTGGTGCCCAGCCTGGGACCTCCTCCTCCACTGGCCCTGTGTCACCTTCGGGTGGAAGCACTGCAGGGGATTGGGCTCACCCCCTCCATGCAAGCATGGGAAGAGGGGCACCTATCACCCTTCGAATGATCTGGGCTGTGGTGTGTAGAGAGATTGAACGTTCTGTTGCAGAACCTCTATGCCAGCTTGAGGCCTGAGTGGCGCAAACACCCGGGTCAGCCTGCCCCTCCTACACAGCCCCCAGCTCAGCCACCCTCTGGGCCGTGAAGGTGCAGTGGTGACTGCCCATGGGTGGGGACCTCAGTCCCACTGTTTCCATCTGGAGGCTCATGGGCTTGCGATTTCCAAATATCCCTCCCCGTCAAAGGTGTTCACTCACCACGTGTCATATACCGCCCATGTATGCATCTTGTTAGTCTTGTCTGTTTACCTCCCCAACCTACCTCTCCAAATATACCTACTTCCCCTACCGCACATTCCACTCTCACCTGAAAAAAAAAAAAAAATGGCAATCTGCTCCCAAAAAAAATTACGCCTCATACATAGCTGCCCATTTTGCACACATGTCCACTGGACACATGAAATGTTATTTAATTGGCATTACAACATACTTTGTTGTCCTCACCCCTCTCTCAGGAGTTGAAGGGTTCATATCTACCTCCAAATTAATTGCATATGCACAGCTGTTGCTGTTGAAGAAATGGGCGTCTATGGACCTTCCCTACACCCGTCCTGCACATCCCGAGCTATTTTCCATACTGTCTTTCCCTCTTTGTGCTCCTTTTTCACCACTTTCCTATCTCCCCATTTTTCTTTTCCTTCAAAGAAATTAGCACGGGGGTCAGTGGGAGTAAGCACTATTAAGCAGTAGTGAGTGGGTTTGTGCGGGATTGCACTTGTTCGAGCTTGGATAAGCAATGCGCAGCAATGTGCAAACCCACACAAACCCGCTTACAACTGCTTAAAAGTGCCTTAGTCACTCTGTATGTGAGGGCCCTTGTTCTGCTCAGGAGCAAAATAAAACACCTCTGTAAGTCTCGAACCCCGGACTTTGCACACACTATACAATATGAAGTACCACTAAGCCACGGTAGATATACATCAAATTGGTGCTTAAATAATTACATCATGCATCAGAATGAGTGAATGTAAAGGAAAATTAGGAATACCATACCACACAACTTGTTCTGTGGGTGTTGACCAACAGTTGTTGTGGGATTACATTACATGACTGTGATAAGAAAAGCAGCCATTCTATCAGGAAATAATGTTACACCATCACTTTACAACCTCACACAGTATCACAGCAGGACAAACACTGGCATATCTGTTTAGGGCAGAGGCCATACCTCCCAACTGTCCCTAATTTTCAGGGATGTCCCTGATTTTGACACAAATTTTAGCTCTGTCCCTCTGAATCCCTCCTAAAACTACTGACTTTGGGCAGAAAGGTGGTGAATTACATTTAATGAATAATGACAATAATTAAGAGTTAGACACTTCTTTGACTTCAGAAAAGGTGTATTAATTCATATGCTCTGATTCTCTCAATGTTTCAACTTAATGGCACTAATATTTTAAAGGTGTCCCTGATTGTTCCTGACTTTTTCTTGACTTTCCCGAGTCTGTTCAAATATGTACCTGATTGGCAGAGAGGTCTGGCAGAGGCAGAAACACAGAGGCATATTAGCCTTTCTGCTGTTACATACTGTGCAAATAGCTTTGGAAGGAGTTTTGGAAGCATACCCTTATGTAGGAATACAACGCTGTAATACAAATGGATGTAGCCATGTACTGGTAACAACCAACTGTAAGAATGCCATTGCTCTATTGCTGAAAAGACCTGTGTGGTGCACAGACAAAAAATAACAGGCTATTCTCTGGCTATCATGTGGATAGGTCCACAGTTGGGAGTTACGCAGACAGACTGCTTGCCTTGATAAACTAACATGTACACAGCAACCCTGTAAGTCCAACAAGATAAAATCCACATAATACTACTCATGCTCTCTGTACTTCTGCAACCCTACCTGAATGTAGAATATACCTGTGTGTGCAGGGTCTACCAAGGATGTAGGTAAGCATACTCACTGTACTGAAATGTGCCCCAGTTTTCTGAGCAGCTTGTGCTAATGTCAACACTAAAAAAGCACAAACTGTTTAGAACTGAGTAAATGAATATTCACAGTATAGCAGTTCACAAACAATTCTTGTGCCAAAGGAATACATCTCAATAACTAGCTTTGTATGGCAGTTAATTGTAACAGTTGAAAAGAAAGTATATCTTTCCATGTATCTTGGGATAGCATTTTGAGGGGTGAGTACATTTCTACACTGACAAGTGGGTACTGGGAGCTGCAACATTAGGTCTGAGTACAAAATGTAAATCTCTGGCTACAACTCTGGCTTCTGATATAAGAACTATACCACCCTTTTGTCTTACACAGTGATGTCCACACCAAACAAGGATGATCTCCATCTTGGAAAGCTGAAAGGGCCACTCCTACAACAAACTCAATCACTCTATTGCAGAGACTGACAGAGAGAGAGAGAGACAGACAGACAGAGAAAAGAAAAGAAATATTACCAAATTATACAAAGGAAAGGTATGTGACACATATGTATTTACTGGCATATAGTAGATGTTATTGAAGAATAGTCTACATAATGTGAAACATTCATATGTGGCAGCAGTACTTCTTTATGCACAGATGTTCTGCTTAACTACTGCTATGGACAATACAGTGTGTACCTGTGGGCAGTGGGACATATCTGTGAAATGTGTAGCTCAGCATTAAATGTCAAAGATCTGATCCATGTTATCTGTGTTCTGTACAGTAGTGTGGCCAATGGCTGTTGGGGGGATTAGTGCTGACATTATATAAACATGGATGCGACAGAACAACACATGCATGATAGTCATATTAAAGTGTAGCTTAGCATTGGCAACTGCTGTAGTAGTCTAGTATGCTTATCTGTTGCCATATATACCCCCCTAATGTTAGTCTGTGTTCATATGTGACACCTGTTTGTGTTGCAGCAAGGCCCAACAGTTCAACTGTGAGGTCCAGGGACTTACAACAGTGTGGACCATGTGTGTGTATGCCACACAGATACGGAGAAATATATATATGTCATATATATTCACATTTGTATATGAGCATAGAGCAGGGGACATATTGCAACTGTTTGCAAAGGGGGGAGATATATATGTTGGTGAAGGTTAGTATGCACATATTTGTATGTAGGTTTTAGTGTGTGACAAACAAAACAGCATACAGTGCTGGTATATGACATGTGGTGGTTAAACACTGTGGGTGTTTTTTTCAGTTTGCAATGTTGAATCCAGTAAGGCATGCTAAAGCTACCTGGGCCATGAACACCTTCAATGCATTTATCCCAAGACTGTGCAATGTTATTACATTACTGTACACCTTACATCCTTTGTATAATTGATATTCTCACTATGAAAGGTGAAATATATATGTGCCTACATATATATGTATATGTAAACAAATGGATGCGTATATGTATATGTATATATATATATATATATATATATATATATATATATATATACACACACACTCCTACACACCTACATCTTCTTGTTGCAATAGATTCTCTGTACTGTTGACCGACTGTGATGGTCAGTATGTTTGTGAATACATCAAAGATATGTATCTGTGGGATAGCTTAGTGGGAAACTGTTTATGTTATGGTATTATGGGCCCTTGCTTTGATCCTAGCAAAAGCTGTGTATTCTGTTGCTAGGCAGAACAAGTGCTATTGCATACAGTGTGATTAAGTCCCTTGGTTTTAACTAGGGTGTGTCATTGGAGGCTAAAGCACTGCATCTATGATTATTGATTGGTACCGATGTTAAATGCAAATCCTGTGTGTACTGTAGTACTAATTGAAGATCTGGGCCTGTACAGCAAAGTATGGTGTATGTCCACATTGCTTGCATCCACTGTTTTGTGTGGCCCCTGCATTCATTACAGATTACATTTCTCAAGATTAAGGTTGTGTAAGTACTGACACACAGTACTGTATAGTACACACTGAAAGCTTATCTGGGTTGTCATACCTTTGTGTCCTGTAATTATGTCTGATGTGTGTGGGGGTATGTCTGTAACATGTCCTTTGACATATGTGTTGTAATACATATAACTGCATCTCTAACAACATTCATAGTGTACTGCAGCAGTATGTGACCTATATTCCCAACTGTGCACATATTTTGGCCATGGGTTTGGCATTAACAAGTTGTGTGGTATAATAGTAATACATTTACTGGACCTTACACTGATTGTGATGGATGATATATTTCTTTACACATCAGCTTGATGTATATCTGCTGTGGCTAGGTGGTGCATCACGTTGCATACAGTGTGCCAAGTACTCTTGTATAGTATTATATAGTGATTTTATTTTGTTGCTGTGCAGAACATGGTTCATTAGATAGAGAGTGAGCAAGGCACTTTCAAGCAGTTGTAGGGTGAGCAGTGATAAGTGGCAGTTACAGTGTTTCACTCTCAGTTAGCTTATAGGTTGCTATATATGGCAGTTCAGTGATATCTGTACTGTATAATGTTAAATGTGCTATATGACTTGCTCAGACATATTTTTGTATTTATGTCTTCCAGGGATCATGGCCCACCACAGGAACCCGAGTTACAGTAGTGCTGAAGTTGATATCATTACTAGCAGTATGATTCAGCACTACTGTCTCATGTTCTCAAGAACCAGCCAGGACCAGCAGGTGCGTACTGCAATGTGGCAAGATGTTGTCCTCTGGGTCAATGAGGTAGGCCTGCATAACCGAACATATGAGCAGGTATGCCACCACTGCAGTGATCTTCTCAGACATGTCCGTCAGTGTGCCACTGATGTGCGTATACAACAGCTTGCAACAGGGGGTGGTGTTAATATCCATCCCCCCCTCACCAGAGTGGAGGAGCTGCTCATGAGCCTGGTGGCACCTGCCCAACAACAACAGCAGCAGACATACACCATGATGGAGGTTGGAGCCACCCAGCAAGCACACATGGAGCATGTAGGTAACATGGCATATGTGTAGACTACTGTTACCTGTATTGGTAGATCATGCATATGTGAGATGTGGAGTGTGTCGTTCAAAGATGTGGAGCCTGTTGTTGTGCAATACTGATCATTTGGAACATAATCTGTAGCCCTGTAAATGTAAACAGTTGTTGTACTGTAAGATTGCAAACAGACAGTAGCAATGCCACAGTTTTGGCCACTGACAAACTGTCTCATTTCTATGTAGGTCCCACTGGGGTGACATCAAGGCAGCGGACAGATGCTGGTGAGTGTGTTCTACATATATTATTGTAAATAAAAAGTGCATGTCATAGTTAAGGTGTAGGCCATGTATACATGTAACACACCTTCCCATAATGCATGCTGTGCATGTTTGGTGTAAGAGCACACACATCTCACTAATGTGATTAGCTGCCTCAAACACATACAATACCCAGACCATTTCAAACAAATGTGGCTAGACTGTAGTGACCATTGGATAGGCACAGCTGATACTCAACATGCACATAACATACACATCTATGTCATACACAGAGCATTTTAACATGCTTCACATAAAGGATTTTCAAACCTTCTGTAAAGACACACTCCAGTATCCAAAATCTTATCCACACATTACACATAATATACCTGAGGGGTAGAGGCCTATCCTGGGGCATTTAAACACTCTGCAACACACTACACATTCATGTCAGGGAATGCTCCTTATTGGCCTCCTTACAAACTCACGTAACAACTGGTTGTGAAATGATGAATTTAGCCAAGGTAGTACAGTTCCGGCACAGCATGACTAGTGCTGGTTTGTGAAACATTTGTAGCCTTGAGTGACCACCTGATGCTTCATGATGATGGTCTATGGTACTATACCCCATCCAGTTATTGTAGCCACAGTACTACACATAGCTGTCATTGCTACACACCATAATGATGCGTGTGTGCACACATATGCACCTCTAAACAGTATGCATACCAATCACCATTTGCACAACTGACACATATATGTCTTGTGATGCTATCGAGTGGCTAGGTCATATGACACATATTGGGTATGTGCAGTGTTTAAATATGCAGTTGTGTTTTAGCATGCCATGTCATGGATGAGACTGGCATGCCCACAATATGATCTACACTCACCATAAGTACCGTACATTGGGTATGTGGCCGAATGGTATTCCATCAATTATCCATGCACCACTGATGATGTTGTGTGAATACTCATCATGCATGTGCTAAAATGTGTCCACAATTATTTGCTAAATACACAGAGACTGTAATCAGCATTAGATACCTATCTGACACACAGATACACATCCAACAATGGTATGTACACCTGTGAGTTATGGTGCACAGTACATCACAGGGTTAAGAATACCTGCACAGCAATGTTGTGTCCATGTATGCATTGTGTTCCAGGGGGAGGACCATCACCTAATAACAAAACACATGCATCAAAGCCATGTATACTGTTAGTAACAAGAACTGACTACACTTGCACTGCATGCTGTTGAGCAACACATGTCCTGCATGCCGACATGTGTGATATGACTGTTTTGCTTGTGATACTGTACCCCACCATCACCTGCTATTGTGTATGTTCTGTGATTGCTGGTGTTGTATGTGTCTGCTTTCGGGAGGAGTGTAGTTTTGTGTGTGTGCATGTGCATGTGTGCATGTGCGCATGCATGCATGTGCGCATGTGTGCATGTGGTCTGAAGTCATGTTCAGGTCTTAAAGTGTGTTTCCTGTTTTCCTCTCACAGGTGGCGAGGTGGGGCTGGTTCAGTACAGCACGGAACCTGATGTCACTGAGACAGACAGTGATGATGAGTATAGGTGTGTTGAGGCACAGGCATGTTTGTCAGGGTCTGTTGTTGTGCCACCAATTGACAGTACACAAGTCTCTGCCCCATCCATGCACACAGTCATACTGCCTATACATCCATCATCACCATTGCCCTTAGCTGAGGGACAGTGTATGGTTAGCACTGGCCAGGACAGTGTGGTATCTATGGCACATGTATCAGGACACAGCGGCCATAGCCAGATGTCTGGAATGGTAAAACATAGGCAGATGCCCAGGGGTTTCATCAGAACACTGCTGGTCATCATGCCCCTGGCAGACATGCCACACCTTTTTCTACCATACGCATGTTCCAGGCTGTCATGGAGGCACAGACACGAATGGAGCGGTACACCAGACAGGGGCTAAGGGCACAGAGGGCTCATTACACCTCTGTAAATGACAGTATCCATGACCTAGCAGGTGCCATACGTAACTACACTGAGGTCATTGATAGACGTTGGGGTGAGACATTGGATGTCCTCCACAATGACATGTCCATGTGTCAGGACAGTGCGGGAAGGTTGAGACATTGATGTGGATGTACGCCAGCAACATCACCAGCTGTAGGTCACTGTGGAAGTACAGCCACTCCTGCAGTGCCAGTACTAGCCCCAGTAATGTTGGGGGGGCTGTCCATAGACTGTCCTAGCAGACCACGTGCATGTGGCTCTGGCCAGTCCAAGCAAGGACCTGGATCCAGTGGGCATATGTCAACCTCTTTGGATAGTACCCAATCTGGATTAGTACCTAATACTGTCTGTAGCACCACTGCCAGGCACAGGTTCCATATCCATGGCCAGAGATGGTGATCTGTCAAGCCTGTTAGGTACAGTCTGTAGCTGTCTCACAAATCCTTGTATATGGCAGCCACATGGTGGAACTGTGTGCATGCAGACACACACACATAAACCAGAAACCTAGGGCAAACACGCACCCGCACACATGACATCAACATTGCCCCTTAACAGTACTCATGGCCCTCACACACACATGTCGATTGTATGGCTCAGTGTAGGCCTCTGGCAAACCAACAACACACCCTGTGCATATGATGAAACCTGTGCCACCTCCTGTCATCTGTAACATTGATGCAGGAACAGGCTAACATGGTGCTGATGGACAGGGTGACTTTAATAAAGTATAGCAATGGTTGGATGTGTAGCATGTTGTCAGCAGTAAAGTGTAATGATATCCTTGAAGGTGTAGCTGAGCAGGCATGATGCATTAAAGCTGTAATTAGCAATGTTGTATTGTTTTCACCAGTGTTTATTCCAATTGTGTTTTGCTTGCCCATATGCCACTTGGCTGATGTGTGTAGTTGTGTCAGCATGCATTATACAGTGGACAGTAAGTGTGGGGTGTGTGCAACAAATGTTTGCAGGTGTCCATTTGTGAACATGATGGAGGTGCACTGTCTGCATGTACATGCATATTGGACACATGGCCAGGGTGACATGCCCTGTATTGGCCAGTGTTAACACTCCATAGTTTCTATTGGTGGCCAGTATGCATTGTACTACACACATTTTGGAACTTGAGTATGCATGTGTGTGTATGACATGGGTTGACACTGTGCTGTGGGTGATGCTGTTGTTGCTATCTGTCATTGGTTTGCATTACTAAGGTTAACACTGTCCCAGCTGCATAATCCTTTAGTAATGCACACTGTTCACCTACAGGGTTGCATGGACCGTGCTATCACAAACACAAGAAATTCTCACTTATACAGTAAAAGTGCATTAGTGTCATGGACCCCTGCCATAAACTAAATATATAATAGAAGGTATGAAGTTGTACCAAAAAGGAGTTACATACCAAGAAGGGATAACCTCTCTGGTCAATATCATTGGAAAAATACAAGCCCTCATTAAACATACAAGGCAAGTTTCAAAATGCAAAATGGCAAGGATTCCAAAGACAACACTAAAGCTTTCTTCAGTGTTGTTCATAATCTACAGGGGAAATCTCAGATCGGGTCACAGTTAATGTAAATGGTCACAAAGTACACTTATCTGACTGACATTACCAATTTCTTGTCAGACAGTTTGAATGCGGATTTCACCACCCTGTCGTTACACAAGGGCCACATTTCCAGACCTGAAGAATGTAAAACCTGATGATTCACAGACACTCTAGTTAAAAAATCTCTTTACCAAAGTCCAAACCACAGTGGCAATGGTACTGGACAGTGTCCCTGGCTGTGTCAAACACAAGCTGACATATGAAGTCACCACTCACCTAAACACTCTGTCCAGATGCAGCGTCTATACAGGTTACATACTTGTGGAATGACGCATGGTAATGGTGTTCACAGTCCACAAGGGTTGAGTTACAACGTCTTCTTCCTCTTCTACTCCTTTCGGATGCTCCCATTAGCGGTTGGCACAGTAGATCATCTATTTCCATTTCTTCCTGCCCTCTGCATCTTGTGCTGTCACACTCATCCACCTCCATGTCCTCACTCACCACAGCCATAAACCTCATCTTAGCCATTCCTCTTTTCCTGTTACCTGGCGGCTTCATCCTTAGCTTCTATTTCACAATATACTCTGCATTCCTCCTCAGCACATGTACAAACTAACTTAATCCTGCCTATCTGGCTTGGTCTACTAACCTTCAATCCTGGGCTGACCCTCTAATATACTTATTCCCAATCCTGTCCACCCTTGTCGCACCCAGTCCAAATGTTAACATAAATTGATTAAGGGTAGAACTACAACAGATCCTGGAAACTCTCACCCTATAAGCCAGACAAATGTTATCTGGAAGGCTATGGAGCACAGCATTATGGAACTCATTAACAGAGACATTATGAATCTGCAAACACTGCACCATACCCACTTAGGTTCTCTAAAGGCCAGATCATGGCTCCTACACCTAGCAGACTTCAAGCCAGTTAACAAGGCTATAGGTGAGGGAGAGGAGGTCCACACAGCCAAGCTATAGCTCACCAGCAATTCATACCCATCCCACATTCTGGTATTATACATAACCTCAACAGACTGACCATAAACGATTGTTAGATGATGGATTGACAACTGACTCACAGATGTAGGACACACAGTAACATTTGCAGCCTCCATGTACAATTCTATGCCAGTAACAAGTGATATTCACCTGCACTCAGTCCTGGGACCACTCCTGTTTGGCATATAGCTTTATTAAGTACAAGCAAACACAGTAGGGATATGTCTGCCCACGTCTGATGAAAAAGCATACTGTGGGCTATACTTTATTCTCCAGATGACACAGACATCTTCCAAAAGGATATCGTAGAGACAGATACCTGGTGTGAAACTCATGCTGTAAAGCTATAAGCCAAAGAAAGCATAGTTATCCACTTTTAGAAAACAAAGTATCCCCAGTGTACCACATAGGTAGTAGCCCCCAAAATGTGGAACAGGTACTAATGTATACATAGAGCCATGTGCTTAGTCATCTTTCCTTTGATAATCACATTACCAAAGGGTTTTGGAAATCCCTCTGTGGAGCACATCAGCAATAAAGGGTTTGCATGCAGATCAACAGAGGTTGTTGCACACCTATAATGATTAGTCATCTTTGCCAGACTTTGCTTGCTTTGGAACAGGATTCAAATATACCTCAAGCATAAACCTTCACTCACACTCTTCAATAGAAATCATGATGAGTGGATGTGAAACAGAAGACGTAGCCCAGGGATCACTGCAGTGGCTAAGCTTGTCACGAGCATACAGAAGTGACCTAAGGTCTGGAAAGCACCAGCATGCTCTGGCAAAGATAACAGATGCTTTCATGGAGAAAGCAGAGTACCCACCTATGAAATAATTTAGGTCACATGTATGTATATGGCTTTTCCCCAAAGCTACCTTACATGTGTAATGCACATACAGTTGTCATTGTGATATGTCATACACTAGAAAAATCAAAACCCACTCCACATTGACCAACAGTGTCACACACCCGGAACACACACAATCAGAAAGTGCGAGATTCAAACTCCTTCCTAACTACATTATGATACTACAGCAGTATGCATTTACTGGTATTTCACCTTTCCACAGGTATATTTGTAGGATGGTGACATCATCAGACTTGACAAAGATGAGTATACCACTTTTAAGGGGTGTGAGTAGTCACCAAAATGGTTACTCCTCACCAGAGAGACACAAACACTCACAGCTAGCAAGTGCAGGAATCAAACCCCTACCTAACTACATTATGATACTACAGCAGTACACATTTACACAACGCATTATACACATTACTGGGATTTCAATTTTCCACAGCCAAGACAAGCCTCATTGCTTCGCTACAAATGGTTTGCACCTGTCGCCCCTATGCTTCTGAATACTGGCCAAGGCTCTTGCTGTCCCCATATTACCTTTTTTAGGCAAGGCTCAAAGGTTCATAGGTTCATAGGTAGGTACTAGGCTATCAGCCCTGGGGCCTATACAAGCCCAGCCAAAAAGGTACCCTGGCTTTTGCCACCCAAGAAATTTATTTTCCTGTGCCACTGTTGAGCAGAGACACAGAAGTGATCCCCGGGGTGAATTTCCTATTTCCCATCCAATCATCAAGATTTTTCTTGAAGAGTGCTAATGAGGAGCTTTGTTTGATATAGATAGGTAGTTTATTCCGGAGTATGGGAAGTCTCTGGGACAGGAATCTATCCCTCCGGCATGTTCTGTTTATTGTGGTGACAAGGTTTCGGTCCCTAGAGTGTGTAGCTCGGAGCGATTGGGATTTCTTTAGTTGGAGCATGTCCAACAGCTCTGGGTTTGACATAGCTTTGTATATTAGGCAGAGATCACCTCTGAGTAGGCAATATGCGACGGAGTAAAGCTGGAGTTTTTTGAGGCGGTCTGTGTAGGGCATGTGTTTGAGGCCGGTAATCCTCTTTATGAGGTATTTCTGCGGCCTTTCCAGTTGTTGTAGATGTCTTGTGAGGTACATACCAAAAGGGCATTGTACTCTATAATGGATCTAATGAGTGATGAGTAGAGGGGAACAATGACCTCTTTTGTTCTGCATAAGAAACCTTTTGTGATGAGGTGTGCCACGTAGAAGGATTTCCTGACTACTGTGGTGATGTGATTATCAAAGGAGAGACTACTATCCACCTGTGTCCCAAGGTCTCTTATCACACTTTCGGTATTAAGTATACTACCGCATATGTTGTAGTTCATGGGTACAGATTTTTTACCAAAGAGGATGACAATGCACTTTTTGGCATTGAGCTTGAGGCCATGGCTTTGACAACAGGCATCTGTCTCAGTGAGGCCCTTTTGTAGGATGTCCACATCATTAGTAGTTTCGATTATGGCTCCTAGTTTGCAGTCATCTGTGAACTTCATTAGCCAAAGACCTACTGTGTTAGCCTGTACCTCAGGGAAGTAGATACCAAACATGACAGGACCCAGGACTTAACCCTGTGGTACTCCACTTGTCACTGGTCTGAAGTCGGATTTGGAGTCTGCTACTTTCACAGTGTGGGTTCTGTCAGTGAGCCAGTTGGCAACCCATCTTGTGATATAGGGATTTATACCTAGTTTAGTGAGTTTATCTATAATTCCAGAGTGGGGGATGGTGTTGAAAGCCTTGGCAAGATCTAGATAGGCTGTGTGAACCACCTTACCCTTGTCTATGGCTTTGGTGACTGCTTCAAAAAAGTCTATCAGGTTTAGGAGACATGATCTGCCTTTTACAAACCCGAACTGGTTGGGGTCCAAAGTTTGGAGATTACCAATGTCTTTGTTTATAAGTTCCATGATGATACGTTCCATGGCCTTGCAGACCGGGCTCATCAGGCTGATGGGGCACTAGTTCCCAGGGTCCGTGGTGGCTCCCCCCTTGTGTAGTGGGATAACCATCACTGTGCACCATTCAGCAGGCACAAAGCCTGAGGTGAGGCTATGATTGAACATGGTATTTAGGTGTTGTGCCAGTTCATTCTGTAGTTCATGTAGAATGCAGCCTGGGATGTTGTCTGGTCCCATGGATGCTGTGTTCCTGGCTTTGGAGAGTGTGTTTTTTACCCGTGCAGCTGTGATTATAGGAACTTTGCATTCTTCCGTTATAGAGATGGGCTTTTTATTGGGTGAGAGGGGGGGTAAAGTTAGCACTGAACCTATCTGCCAGGATGTTGGCAATATCAGTTGGGTCTGTATATTTAGTGCCATTGTGCTGTAACTCAGAGAAGATCTGAGTGTTGTCATTGAGATTCTTGACATAGGTATAGAATGCTTTGTGGTTGTCTTTAGAATCAGTGGCAATTTTGTTTTCATAACTAGCTTAGGCTTATAAGACTATAGTTCCCATGGTCTGTTGTGCACCAACACTTGTGGAGTGTGCCAAATGTTGCTGTAACCAATTCAACAGTTTCATATCCTGTACAGAGGGTGAGTCTCAACAGACTGTTCAGGTGCAGGGTCTGTTTGTTTTGGAGTTCACATAAGACACTGCCAGGGACACCATGTCATCCCATAGACACTGTGTTTTTAGGTTTGGATAGAGCTGTTTAATCATTGTATATGTGGTTTCTGGCTTTTCACAATCTCCAGGTATGGTAATGGGCCCTTTTGTCAGTGAGAAGGGGGTAAATTTGTATGAACCTGTCAGTTACAAGATGTTGGCAATGTCAGTCTTGTACATGTATTCATTTACACTTTGCAATGACTCAGAACATATATGAGTTTACATTGATATTTATGACATAGCTAATGAAAGCTTCATGGTTCTCTATGGACTCTTTGGCAATATTTTTGGCAGAGCTTGGCTTGGATAATGTTAGTTGTGCTCATTGTTTCTTGATGATACTGATCAGATAATTATTGATCTTCTTTGGATTTTCACTTTCTTTGAACAACTTAAGTACTTGTATTACATAGTTTGATTATGACAGGGGTTCAATATATTATATAGGTCTGTTTCCATATCACTGTGTGTGCAAGGCAGGATTGGTGAATAGTGACATGTGTCTGGAGTAAGAATTGCAACTGCCAGATATGTGTGGCCCATTGCTGTACTCAGACATGGCCTAAGTGTGTGAGCATGCTCAGTATGACCTTTCAGTATGTTGTTGACTGAAATTTGCTTCGTTTGTTTAAGTGTGTGAGCATGCCCATTATGACCTTTTAGTATGTTGTTGACTGACATTTGCTTCGTTTGTTTGTGTGTGAGCATGCCCAGTATGACCTTTCAGTATGTTGTTGACTGACATTTGCTATATTTGCTTAAGTGTGTGAGCATGCCCACTATAAATTCAAGCTGGTTTTTACTTCAGGGCTCACCTTTGTGTTGTACATCGACAGGAAGCATGCTGTGCCTGCAGGGCTTCCATGAGTCAAATTGCATACACATCAACATTTCTACATACAGGGGGGGACAGCTATTATTTGTACATTTCGACCCGGGGGGGCACACCTGATTGTTACTGTGGATGTACATAGGATGAGGGGTATACCTGACACTTATACACATTTGCTAGGCCTGCACTGCTATGTCAGGTACTCCATTTCACTGTACTGTTGCCTATCATACTGGCTTGAGGCATACCACTGTACTGCAGACCTTAGCTTCCAAATACACGCATATTAGTTTGTGACTTCATAGCCTACCCAACCCACATCACACTGCCTGGCCTGCTGTTATCTGACTGCATAGACCTGTGGGGAGGATACTCATATGCCTCTTCAGAGGGCATGGGGAGGATACTCATATGCCTCTTCAGAGGGCATGATCCAGCTTTTGTTTGTGTTTGCATTTGTCTACAATTGTCCTGCTGGCTGTGACTGTTAGATATGTGACCCCCCTAACTGGTATGTGTGAGTGACCAAAGTTTTATCAGTGCCAGTGAAATGCTGTCATGGCTTAGTGGTTCAGTACTGTGACTATAGTGCACAGTATCCTGAGTTCGTGCCCTGTCACTGCTTTTTATTTTCCTGCTGGGAAGACCTGACTGGTTAAGGAACAGTAAAGCAGGTGTGAGCGTGTTTACCCGACTTTGCTCAACTTTGCCTGACTTTGCCCAACGTTGCTCAACGTTGCCCGACGTTGCGCTGGTTAGCGCGGGGCGCAGCTTCACGCAATTGTATTTAAATATGATCAGTACTGGTAAAATGTACCTAGCAGTGCTTTATATTGCTTAAAATAGGGCACTCATGCCTCAGGTGGTGCTGTAGGGCTGCCTATATCAGATTCACATAGTACACTTCCTATACATGTTTGAAAACAGGTAGTATCAAATTAGGCATCCCTTTTACTGTATGTGCGAGTCAGAGAGAGGTGTCATTTCCAGGGTTCCTACTGAGTCAGTGTATGTGCTATGCATTGCCTCTTTGCCAAAGCCAGGGCATATTGGGCATGCCTCCTTCTGCCTACTGGGGCAGGCTCAGGTTGTTCCTCCTCCGAGTCACACTGTGCCTGGGCAGGCCTTGGCAATGTTAGGGGGCTGTTTGGCCCTGCCCCATGCTGTTCCTGCTGCAGCTGTTTCCGCAGAATCATATTGTGTAGCATGGCACATACCATAACAATTTGCGTACATGTAGCTGGTGAGTACTGCAAGGCTCCACCTGATGTGTCCAGGCACTGGAACCATGACTTGAGCATCCCAAACACACGCTCAATTATGTTTCTTGTTTGTGAGTGTGCCTCATTATGGAGTTCTTGTTCAGGGGTGTGTGTGCATTTCTGATGGGTGTCATCAGCCACAGCTCCAGTGCTTATCCAGCATCCCCCACTAGGTGACCATCAGGGATGTCCCCATTGGCAAATCTCTGGTACAGATGCGTCAGATGCCAGATGTGGGAATTCTGATAGCTTCCAGGGCATCCAGCACACACATTCATTATTATGCCCTGGGCATCGCACGCAAACTGGCATTTGATGGAGGGGAAGCCCTTGTGGTTGATGTAGACCCTACCCTGCTCACCGGGTGGTGCTTTGATGTGTATGTGCATGCAGTCTATTACATCCACTACCTCAGGGTATTCTGCTATTTGGTGGAAAAGATACATATTGCTGGCCAATGCCTCACGGGAATTGTGGAAATATATCTGGTCACCGACATTTGCTGACATGGCATCCAGGAACTGGTGGAGTACCCTGGATGCTGATGCCTGTGAAATCCCCATCATATCACCAGTTGATCTTTGGAAGGTACTGTAGCTAGTATTCTTAGGCCAACACATACCTTGGTATCCACTGGGATGGGTTCCCCTCTGTTGGTTCTGTGTGTGAGGCATGGCCGGCACAGCTCAACAATTTGTTGTAGGAGGTCCCTGTTCACCCAATAGCGCTCCACTATCTCCAGCTCATGTAGCCCCTGGTAGGTTACCCAGGGTCTGTACACTCTTCTCCATCTCCTGACTGTGGGTTGCTCAGCAGCATTCACAACATCACCACCCTCAGCACCTTGCACATGTTGGTTTATGATAGCAAGAGCAGCCCCTAGCATTTTGTCTGACTTAAGCTTTTTAAGATTTCCCCCTTTGTATACTGCAGTGTTGCAGAGTTCTTCAGAAAAAACAGAGGGGAATGGTGTTTGCAGAGTTTAAAGTGCTGGGCTGGGATGGGCTAGTCTGCTGCCTGTGTAATTGGCTGATTCTGATATAGTTCATCTGACAGTTCTGCTAGTTCTCCTTGGTTAACTTCCTACTACTTCTTTTCCTTCCTTTTGCCTTTCTGTTTCTGCCCGGGGGAAGCACCGCGCAAACAAGCGCAAAACGCACGCACACACTGTGTGCATGTTTGCAAGGAGTTTCCTGTCTTTTAACATTGTGCACCTTTGGTTTGAGGTTTTCAAATAGGACAACTGTAGGCATGCCTCTTGCAATCCTGAGCAACGCAAAGCAAACATAAGCCACTGTGCTCCAATTAGCTTACAGCCTGTCTGACACACCCCCTCATGATGTTACCTATATTCTACTCTACTACTCACCTACTCCTACACTTACACTCTTGGGACATAACTCACATGCTGGGGAAAATTGGGATTCACTATCCTTATCCTCATTTGCATAGGATTGCCTACTAATGCATGGTTACATCTCTCACACTGAGCTTCCCCCCTTAGCAACCATTACTCAGTGGCCATGTTGTCTTCAGCCTGCCATTCACCTGCATGACAGAATAAGCTTTTTACTGAAAATGCCTATTTTTGGCTTTTTTTTAATTATTTTCTTGTTTTTATAAGCGCCACACGTTTGCGTGGTGCTGCGTTATGCTTAAACATCGGAGATTGGGGAAAACAAAAGTTACATTTTTATATTTTTAAACATTTATAAATGCCAGTGGCCTTATATTTGGCCATTGGCATGCTTCCTCAACTGTATGCATCCTTTATTTGGAGCTGTCATAGCTCCATTTAACTTTTTGAAGAACTGTACTCCGTTAACAATGGAGTACATTTCTGCAGCTAACACTAACCTTCCATGGACAGGTTAGTGTTTCCTGGATCGCAAATTTACCTCATTTGCATGGCTTTCACCAGCAAATGAGGTAATTTGCATATCATGACGCTGTCCGTGCAAGAGTAGCTTTAGTAGCTCTTGTGCATGCCCCTGCCAGCTGTACCTAGATTGCATGGCAGACATATTGCCGGCGTGAGCTCCTACACTCTTCTTGCACTCCGTGCAAGCTTTTGTAAATCCGGCCCATTATTTTTTATTTATTTTGTCTGGTGATGCTTTTGCTATGCATGTGAATATTCCACCATTTTTTTCTTTTTTTTTTCCTACTTTGTCACACTTCTCATGCATTTTTAGATCATGTAATATGTCCAAGCCCCTCTGTGATTTAATTTTTACTATTGCTTCCCCCTTCATTGGTGCAGTCTTTTGCAGGCTGTTGCTTCCCATTCTTTCTTTTCATTTATTCCCAACTGCAGGAAATGCTTACACAAACAGACACGCACACAGACACACACACACACACACACACACACACACACACACACACACACACACACACACACACACCATGGAATAGGTAATAGAATTAGGAGAATGTGTATGTCACATATCAGAATTATAGAGTGAGAGCATTAATGAATGGGTGGCTGAGTAAAGAAATATGGGGGAAGTGTGATATAAGACAAGGATGTCACATGAGGGGAATATTGTTTACATTCGTAATGAATGCAATAGTGAGTGAAGTAGCTTATAAAATGAAAGATTCTTGGTATGTGATGCAAAAGGAGGTGGTGATTCCAGAAGTTTTGACATACACATACAAAATAGTTGCAGTTGTTAAACACAAAATAATTGACTGAATGGATGTTTAAAGGAAATTGGAATGACCTTAAATGAAAGTAAGAGTTTGGGTGGTGTTATGAAAATTGGGGGTTTGTATTTTTCAATGAATGAAGTGTCTTTGCTAGGTATAACATTTGAGGAAAGGATTTAGGTATGATGCAATGGGAGAGTATGATAAAAGAAATGAAAGAAATATATCTTCTGGGGAGGACATACAGATTAACATTCAGGAAAAAGGTTTGTCTGGTGAATTCTTTGTTAAGGGAAAAAATAGCATATATGTCAAATGTTTGTATGATCTCATAAAAATATGATTTTCTTTCATATGGGATTCAAGATTCAAGATTCAACTCATTGAAAAGAGGTGTGTTGTATATGATTGAAGATTAAGGTGGTTGGGGTTACTAATCCAGTTGTTTATTCTTCCTCTTTAAAATTCTGTAGAGTATTTAAGTGGGTAAAGGAGGAGAATGTTAAATATTAGGGAAAATGTTTAAGTGTAAGTACAAAATATTCTGGGATATCATGAGGATAAGAAACAAGAATATATAGACAAAGAAATTAAAAATGATCAAAAAGTACGAACATCAAAAATAAAACATGATGATATACAGAAACAAAGAAGGATGTGGTATAATAATGTGATCAAACAATATTGTTATGTAAATCTGGCCCATTAATGAACCAGAAGAAGTGAATAAAGCCATTAAAGTAAGGGAAAAGCAGTGTACCAAGATCGTAGGGTGTCAGGATTTCCTATGGAGATCAGTAATTTAAGTTACCAGTAAAGGGGATTATGCTATATAAAATAAAGCTGAAAGACTTTGTTTATTTTATGGTGAGGAAGAGACAACTGAGCATATTTTTTTGAAATACAAAACGGTGGTGAAACATTTGAAATCTTATGTGAAGAAACATTTTTTCAGAATATTAATGCCATAAACAATAAAGATATGAATATGATTGTGTATGGATATTACAAGAAGAAAGAGTATGTGGGAAGGGTAGATAAATTTTATTTTATGTCATATAAGTTATTTGGAATAAAAGACTGTATGAAATTTTGTTTTATATGAAATGGATTTTGGAAGATATATTGAAAAGAGTAGATTATGGTTGTTGAAGAAGGAGTGAAGGTCAGTTATAGAAAAGTAATAAGAAGTTATGTACCTACAATAACGTTTCATGTTAGTTGTCTTCTTCTCGTCTTCTTTCTTGCTGGTTGGGTTCGGAGCCGATCCTCGGCTCTGACTCAGCCATCTTCAAAAGCTTGAGAGCTGCCTACTGGCTCAAGGCCCCCCTATATCCCATGATGCCTGGTGCTAGATACGCAGATCTCGTTTGGAAAGTCTAACTGCAGACATAACAATACAGGAATCCTATCCTAGAAAGCATAAATCCTACTGGAGAGACTACTAGTCAGCAAGGAATAGCCAGAGAAGACTCAGCCAGTGAAAGAAAACATAAGGAACTCTTCTCGGTCTACTAGGATAGGGGGATGGAGGGTGGGACGCAGGAAAGAAGGCGAGAAGAAAACAACTAACATGGAATGTTATGGTAGGTACATAACTTCTTAATGTTAAGATGACTATCTTGCCTTCATTCTTGCTGGTTGGGACAGCGTCCCTAGCACCTCAATCCTGGGTGGCTCATCAGAACAGACTCTTCAGAACAGTGGAACCAAAATCAGCTCTGCTCCTGGAGGCCATGTCCAGCTTATAATGTGAAATGAAGGTATGAGGATTGGCCCAAGTAGCTGCCGCACAAATAGTTTCCATTGGCAACCTTGCCTGAAAAGCCAGTAAAGCAGCTAGAGCTCTAGTTGAATGACCTTTTGGTTTAGCAGGAAGCTCTTTATTCCTTAGTTGATATATCAAAGCAATAATAGGTGTCAACCACCTGGATAAAGTCACTTTCGATACTGGTAGACCTTGTTTACCCTCAGCATAGGACAGGAACAGCTGGTCTGATTTTCTGATTTGCTTAGTTCTCTGCAAATAAAAATGTAACTGTCTATGAATATCCAACTGATGCAACTTGTACTCCACCTTGTTGGAATAGTTTGGAAAAAACACAGGGAGATCAATAGACTGATTCAAATTATTGTCAGAAGAAACCTTTGGAAGGAAGGAAGGATTAGTCCTGAGAGAAACTCTGTCATTGTGGAAAACTAGATAAGGATGGCGAACATAAAGAGCCTGAGGTTCAGAAACTCTTCTGGCTGAAGTAATTGCAACCAAAAAAAGGGTTTTCCAAGACAGAAACTTCAAAGAACAGGAAGCTGCAGGTTCAAAGGGGGACAATATTAGGGAAGCTAAAATGAAATTTAGATCCCACGGAGGCGGGGGATCTCTCACTGGGGGCCTGATTAAGTAGTCCCTTTAAGAAAGGCTTTACATAGCTTATGGGACATAATACTAGTATCTGTATGAAAGTTAGAAATTGCAGCTAATTGAACTCTGATAGTGGCAGAAGAAGATCCAGCATGAAAAAGTTCCGCTAAGAAATCCAAAATATGGTGTACAGGGGCTGAAAAGGGATCTATATTTCTAGCCTGTGCCCAGAAGGAGAAACGTTTCCACTTACTAGCATAAGTCTTTCTAGTGATAGACTTATGCGATGATAAGATGATTTCATGCACCGAGTGGGAGATGTTCGGAAGCCTTGGTAAGGTCGGAAGTGGAGCAACCAAGCAGTGAGCTGGAGAGATTGAAGGGATTGGTGCAGCCCACCCGATTGATGGATCAAGAGGTCTGGAACTGGGTCCAGTGTACAGAGCTTCTCCAGAAGGTGACGATGCAGGAACGGGAACCAAATTTGTCGAGGCCAGTAAGGGGCAATGAGGATCATCTTGCATCCCAATGTGGTAGCTTTCTGTATTAGTTTGGGAATCAGGGAAATGAAGGAAATGCATAAAGACGTCCCTGAGGCCAATCATGAACTAGAGCGTCTCTGGGGGAGTGTCCGGGAAGTGGGAGAAGAGAGAAAAAATTATTGCACTTGCTGTTGAAGGGGGTGGCATAAAGGTCGCAGCAAGGCTGACCCCATTTACAGAAGATTTGGTCTGCCACTGTCTGATTGAGAGACCACTCATGAGGCATGAGAATAGCTCTGCTCAGCCTATCCGCTATAACGTTGGACCTCCCAGGGATGTGTGCTGCTATCAGAAACCATTGGGAAGAGATCGCCCACTGCCAGAGTCTGAGTGCTTCTCGACATAGGGGGTAGGAATTGGTTCCACCCTGCTTATTGATGTACCACACTACTGACATATTGTCCATTTGAATTGCAATGGTCCCAGTAGGAAGAGAGTCCTGAAGGGCTTGCAATGCTAAAAACATGCCCTCATCTCCAAGACATTGATATGCAGATGGTACTCGTGAGGCTGCCAGGTGCCTTGGACTGTGCTGCCCTAAAAATGCCCCCCACCCCACCCGATCAGGGAGGCATCCGTGGTTACCGTAGCCACTGGGGGAGGAAGAGCGAATGGTCTGCCCTGGGGTACTAATGGGGAAACCATTCACCAAGTGAGTTGGTTTTTGCATGTCTGTGTGATCATTATCATGTGAGACATTGGAAGTTGCTGGAAAGACCATTGGGTGAACAGCATCCACTGAAGAATCCTCATATGAAAACAAGCAAGGGGGACTAGCATGATAGTTGCTGCCATGAGACCCAAAGTTTTTAGGACAAATCTGGCCTGAATTTTCTTGCATCCTAATAGGACCTGCACATGTTGGCGAATGTCTAGGATTCTGTCTAATGGAAGCTTCACTGACATGTCCTTTGTATTTAAATTTGCGCCTATAAAAGTAATAGATTGACAAGGTGACAAAGCAGACTTTTCGAAATTTATTGTGATGCCTAGTTTGGAACAAGTTTGGATGGTGTAGTCTCTGGCTTGCAGCAGGTGATGTCTGGTGGTAGCAGTAAGGAACCAGTCATCTAGATACGGAAACACCTGGAATCCTTGCTTTCTCAGGTGAGCAGTAACTACTGCCAAACATTTGGTGAACACCCTGGGGGCTGTGGTGAGACCAAAGGGCAGAGCTCTGAACTGATAATGACTGGCTCCCAGCCGGAAGTGGAGGAACCTTCCAGATCATCTGTCCATTTTGATATGGTAGTATGCATCCTGAAGATCTATGGAGCACATCCAATTGTCCTGACCCAGAAAGGGTAAAATGGACTGTAGCGTGACCATCCGGAACTTTGTTCTTTGAACAGACCTGTTGAGTCTGCTGAGATCCAGAATGGATCTCCAGTCCCCTGTCTTTTTTGGTACCAAAAAAAACCTTGAGTAAATTCCGGATCCTTGCTGGTCTGCTGGGACTGGCTGGATGGCTCTTTTTCTTAGCAGTTTTGATATTTCTTGAACTGCCCGATCCCTTAGATTGGGTGGAACATCTGGAAGGGATTTGTTGGGAATGTAAGGGGTGCAAAAGAAGGGAATTTTGTAGCCTCCGGATATGATAGACAGTACCCATTTGTCTTGTGTTATACTTTGCTAGGCTTTTGGGTACAGCGACAATCTTCTCCCGACTGCCTCCAAAGGTGGACAGATGGGCAGCACCGCAGGGCTGCTGGAAGGGCTTGTCAGAGAAAGCTTCTCGGTTGCCCTGATTTTTTGGACCCCCCCCCTCTGCCCCGAGGGCAGTGTCTGTTGTTGTTCACTCCTCTGCCCCTGGAGGGAAACTCACCACGTGTGTCAGGCATGGCTCCCTGGGTTTTCCGGAACCACATCTTCCCACTCTTCTGACCTTTGGGATACGGTCTAGAAGGAGTGGAAAAATGGACTCCCACAGCAGAGAGTCTTGCCTTCCTGCTCACACCCGGTAAAGGTAATCTTCACCTGTGGTCCAAAAAGAGCAGAACCGTCAAAGGGGGTGTTGGTGAAAGATGCCCTGAAAGGTTCCATGAAGTTACATAGCTGCATCCAAGCATACCTCCTCAAGGCCATGCCTGTACCTGCAGTCCTACTCGCGCCATCGGCTGCATAAGAGATGAGCCACATGGAGGAGTATACTACCGAATTAAGAGACACCAGCTGGTAGGCAACCTTAGCCTGGCCCCCACAGCTGATGGAATCTTGAAGGGTATCTCCTAGCTCTTTAAGGAGATCCCTTTGAAGGTGGGTAAAGTGGCACAAGTAGTACAGTTCAGATGCAAAAAGTCGCTGATGAAAACATCTGCTTCCCATATCTGTCCATCGTCCTAGATTCCTTATTAGGGGGATGGACAGACGAAGAAGTATCAGCCAACTCCTTTTTTCTGGCTGCTGCTACCACCATGGCATCAACGGGGACACCCTTATTCAGAAATTGCTTATTCTGTGGTGCAGTAATAACTTTTGTGGGTCTTTGGGGTGTTGGTTCCACTGTGTCTGGGGCTGACCATGCCTTCCAAGCCACCACCGACATCAGTGGATCGAAAGGTGGAGACACCCAGGAGGTGGAGGGTCGGGAACCAAATGCATCCAGGAATACCGACTCATCCTCAGAAGGGTTAAGGATAGTCCAGTTCCCCCTCTGCCTAAGAATCTCAAGGATGTCTGAGAAAGAGACATCTTCAGAGGGGGATCTCGGGGATCCTTCCGAATCCTCTAAATCAGTATCTGAAGTGACAGACTCAGGGGAGTCAACATGCTTCCTCTTGCATTTCCTCTTTCGAGGGGGGTCCTCTGAATGATCAGGGGAGGCCTCGGAAGAGGAAGATACACCCAATGAGGTGCTCTGGAGTGCTTGTTCCCCACGCTTGGGGTCTGGAGGAGGGGCAGAGGCAGATGCAGGCACCATGGGGGGAGGAGCCGGTGAGGCCAATCGTGGGGTTGACTCAGAGGTCAGCACACTCCTCATGACCTGAAAGGCACCCCTTCCCGATAGTGGAGAAGGCTCCAACTCTGAAAAGACCGTAATCCTCCCCGGCACCAAGAGAGATGACTCCAAGGCCGATGTAGGAGCTGAACTCACCTGCACTGAAGCTCCGAGAGGGAGAATGGGGTCGGGCAAGGGTCCGATGCCACTTACCCCTCAGAGCCGACGAGGGAGTCCCTGCACCCAGATTGCTCCACGGACGGCACCATGGAAGTGATCGGAGCCGACGACAGAACTGAAAGGGTAGGTATCGGCGCCAAAGGTTCCACGATCCGAACCCCAACAAGCTCCGGCTCCGAACTCAAGGGGTGAGTCGAAGGAGGAACTATTGCAGAGACAGGGGGAGCTGAACCCTGATGAGGGGGGCTGGATAACATTTTAGCCAGGGCCTGTGATATTAGAAGCCTGCTCACCACTCTCTCCAAATCATGATCAGATAGTCTAGAAGGCCGAGAAGAGTGGGATCGGTGACTTCGCTCCGACTGCAATAAAGGCGACCCCGGAGCCGAGTGTATCGACTCTAGGGATGGAGATCTATGGCTCCCTGATGGTTCTGACACCAGAATCGGGGCCAACTGGGAGACAGGTACTTCGGTTCCAGCCGGAACCGAAGTTGAAGCAGACGCCACACCTGACGACGGCTCCAAACTGGGAGCTGATGGCTTCGTTGGCTTGGAGGGTTTAACTGGCTGAGCCTTAGCCATTGACCCTTCAGGTATGAGCAAACCCCTAAGGATTAGTTTGTTCCTACGCTCCTGCAGGACTCTTGGACTAAAGGTGTGACACACCGAACAAGAGTCCTGCAGGTGTAGGGCGCCCAAACAGTAGACACAAGAAGTGTGACCATCTGTCAGTGACATCTTCTGACAACATGAGTCGCACTTCTTGAATCCAGATACTTTTGTATCTTTAGACATTCCTGTAAAAAGGAAAATATTAAGTACAGAGAAAAAAACAACAGAAGGGAAGTAGGTAACTGGTAAAAAACACACACACTCAATACAAGTTACCACACCCTAACAGCACACACACCCACTATCTACAAAAAGGTAATAAACCTATTGATCTACAACAATTTTGTAATAAACAAGCTAGCTATATAAAAGAACAAGGATTAGCCTCTAACTAAAAATGACTACCTTGAAGAAGACAAAAAAAGGAAAGGGGGGGAAAGGGAAACTCTCTAACAAAAAACAAGTTTCCAAGGAAGGAGACTAAATACCGATAGGTAACTATAACTATTAAAACTACAATAACTATTGAAAACACTAACTACACTATAAAATGTTTATATTTATACTAACAAGAAATAGAAAAATATGACCTGAGCCAGCAAAAGCAACCTCGCAGCAGAAGTGGCAAACGAGATCTGGGCATCTAGCACCAGGCATCATGGGATATAGGGGGGCCTCGAGCCAGTAAGCAGCTCTCGAGCTTTTGAAGATGGCCGAGTCGGAGCCGCGGATCGGCTCCGAACCCAATCAGCAAGAATGAAGGCGAGATAGACAACTTAACATCAAGGAAGATGTTACAAGAAAAATGATAAACAGTAAAAAATAGGTGTGTATACATGTGCCTGCAAATATGTACATATTGTAAATATATAAATATGCAAATAATGTTTTTTGTATGAGGACCTATATTTTTGTGATAAGTTCTTGAGGATCTTTTACATCCACTTGAGCTACCAGCAACTGAGGCTTGGTTTAACATCTCATTTGAAGGACAACACCCACAGGAGTATAACACCCCCCCTATGATGCACTCGAGTGTCAGCATTCGATCTCTCTGATATGGGAATATAACCAACAGCTTTCTGTATTTAATGCAAATGTGCTACCTGTTATGCCACTGAGACTGTACAAACTAAGATCCTTGTACAAAATTCATTGAACCTATTTTCAGAGTGTAAAGTAGATTAGTGGAGCCAAATGGGCCATGTTTTTTAGACATGGTTCTTTTTCATCCAAACATTAATACATTTTGAAGAAAATCTGCAGATCTTACAACCTTACAATTAATTTATCAGAAAGAAGGAATTTTAGATAATCACATTCAGGACTAGTACATTTGTAGCAAGTTGTTTGCTCTAGTTACTATGTCCTTTTTTTTTCCTCATGTGACAGTTGAGGAGGGTGCCAGACTGGGGAGCTACACAGGGTGTCACAACACCTTGTGATAGCTCTTCATCATAAAATGTCATCTGTCTCCTGTTCAGAGCATACATTGCCTGGCAATGTGTTGCAGAAGGTTAAGGTTATGAACTGCTTTATTGTTCTGGGTTTAATTCCCCCAGTCTTCATTTGCCTACTAGGTGACATTGAGCAAGTCTAACCAGGCAGTATTCGCAGATCACCCACGAAAAGAGACAGTTGTCCCTAGTGTCTTTACCTAGTTAACAATTACATTAATGAAGCATTTTCTGGGATGTTCTAGATAGCAGAGATCCATAATATACCTGCCCCAGGGCGAGATTACAGAGGTATCTAATTTCAGGCCTTGCAGAGCTTAGACTACTGTAGCTGCAACAAGACAACTTTTAAGGGCTCAGAGATACATGCCTTCTTGCATTCTACTGGTTCCTCATGTAAACTTTCTAAAAGGAAGGCTCAAAGGGCACCTGCTGTAGTCTTTGGACTCAGTCAGTTAACTTTTTTTTTTTTTTTGGAGACAATGATTTCATTGAATCAGTATAGAATGAATGCTTCTAGTGGGCATAATCTCACAACTTTTATAAATGTCCTTTGCTCCACGAGTACCACTTCTGATCATGAAAGCAGATTAATTGCATTTTTCATGAAAAACTTAATTTTTAGTCAGTTCCACCTAGATATATAGTATCACAAGAAAATGGATTTTCACATCACTCTCATGTAAGTAAGAGCAGCGACCAGATCATTAAAATTCTTGATAAAAACTTCAGTCCAGGTCCTTTATAAGGCAGTACAGACAACACAGCAATCATGTTACATCTTGGCAAGTAGTTACAAGTGGTTACCATTAAATGTACCTACCTGACACTGAAAGTGATAAAAGTTGCTTGTCTGCTTTGCAAAGATGATCATACACAGGAGGTATTCACATGGAGAACAACAGTCATCCTTACGGTGCCACATGTATGTCCAAGCATCGCCACAAGGCCAAGCACTCACAAGCCAGGTCCAGCTCTAAACCTCCACAAGGAAAGTCTAGAGTTTGAATGTCCTGAACTCTTACAGATGGTAATCCCACTCTGAGTTAATGACATCTCAAGTACAAACTGGTCCTCAGCTTCAATCAATGATCTTCAGCTTACAGATATTCCCTATCAGTTCCCACCTTGGGGGGGGGGGGTACAGAGTGAGTTTCTTTCTCCCTCTCACATCTTTGAATGACTGGCTGAATCTTTTAACTGACCAGAATTATCCTGTGGACCAGGGTCTAGAGTTATCTGGTTATAGCTTGATAGTAACAAGGACTGTCTCCTCTGTGGTCTGGTCCTTAAGACTATATGGACCAGCTGAACCCAAACAAAGATTGTAAATCTAGTAGAGATCATGTCTCATGATCTTCACATCAAGCAGTTGTCTGATGCTTACTTGGAGCCTGAGATACATGTGTGGGACCCAACTGTTAAGCGGACAGATCTGAAACTTGCACCAAATCTGAAGTTGAAATGCCCTTGCTTGGTGCACAGTTTGGCACCAGTTCCCATTCCTTACATCAACATGCATCAGATGTTGTGTGAGCTTATGCCTTGGGATAGCTCAGGTCTTGGTCCACCCTCACCTTGACAATACTTTTAAGATTTGGATGATCTTGAAGTTACTGCTTTGAAGATGGACATAGATAATGAGGCCACTCCCAGCTTCTTCTCATCCGGATGACCTCCTCCTTTTAAGGTGCCATCAAGTTTAGGAGGAGTTTACAATGCCCTCTTGCATGGATCCATTATCCCAAAAGTGCTTAGTTGAATTTATGAGGTAGAAGAAGCCTGATGTATGATATGTTCTTCCCTCAGCGGAAAACATTAAGGTCTCCTTCTATGACCCCAGGAAGCCCGTAACACATATTTAAGCTTACTGGAAACACTCACTGTCCAACCCAATACCACATTCATGGATGACTTTAATCACCCCACTATTAACTGGGAATCATATATGACACCAGATGTGCAGCAGCAGAGATTCCTGAATCTTGTAAATACAAACTCCCTGTACCAGATTGTTAATACACTGACCAGGGGCACAAACATACTGGATATGGTCCTCACTAACATGGGAGAGCATTATACACCCTGTATTGTGATGTCCTCTCTGGTAAAGTCAGACCACAAAATGGTCACCTTTGAAGTAAAAGCAAAACCCAGAACCCAAGCTAACCCTGGAAAGTTCAGGAACTACTCTAAGGATAACTTCCTACTATTAAGTAAAAACCTGGCAACATTTCAAGCTTCAATAAACCCTGAGGGCACTGCTCTATACATGGAACTGTTCACAGAAACTCTATACAAGCATGTCAGTAGCTGCACAGAAGCAGCTGTACCCACTGGGAATAAGTACAAAACTAACTCAAAAAACAAGGCACCCTGGTGGAATCACAACAGCAATAAGATGTATAATAAAAAGAAGAAAATCTTGACAAAAATTAAGAGATGTTCCACCCAGTGAAATAAAAACACTCTCATTAAACTAAACAATCAACTCAGAGGACAAATAAAGTCTATCAAAGCCAGATTTGAGGTAAATGTGGCATCCTAGGCCAAAGACAATCACAAGTCATTCTTTAGCTATGTCTGCAACCTCAAAACAATATGCAGTGGTGTGCAGAGCTCATTGTTAATGGAGCCACCTATACTGAACCAGAAAATATAGCAAACCTATTGGCAGACAAATTCAACTCTAACTTTACCCCTCCCTCCCTCTCAACATCCTCTCAGGAAATACCATCAACTATAACTCCCCCTACTATTTCTAGGGAACAGGTCCTCCATGCTCTCTCTAAGGCCAAGAACACTGCATCAGTGGGTCCAGACAATATTACAGAATGCCTTCTAAATAGCATGAATGGAATCACTATTTAACTGTAGCTTCCAAACAGGCTTCATGCCTCATGAATGGAGAACAGCAACAGTCATCCCTCTACACAAAGATATGCCATCTACAGATCATGGAAATGATAGACACATAAGTCTTACCAGTCTCATATGTAAAACCATAGAAAGCCATAGAAAGAATTATCATGGAAATGATCATTAATGATATAGGAAACCTCCAGACACTAGACTCAACCCAATTTGGTTTTATCAAGTGTAAGCAATTCCTACTTAACTTTGTGGACTTCTTTGAGAAGGTCACCAAAGCAATGGATAATGGCAAAATGTTTCATACTGCTGACTTCGACCTCACCATGCATTTGACACAATACCACACTCGGGCATTGTTGATATACTCAAGTGGTCAGATATAAAGCCTAATGTCACCTGGTAGGTAGCAAGCAGACTCACAGACAAGACTCAGGAAGTTAGAATTGGAGAGTCCACCTCTACAAAGAGGCTAGTCACAAGTGGAACCCCTCAGGGACTGACCCTGAGACTGCTCCTTTTTGGCATTTATTACAATGTCAAAAATCTGTGTTAGCAAATTAGGAGTAGTCATAGAATCCTCCACTGATACTAATGTTCGCCGGGAAGGTCTGACACAGACAAATAACTTGTGTCAAAGCCATGGATTAAAACTAAATATCAAGAAATGCATTACAGTTTCCTTTGAGAAGTCATCCACCCCTGGTAACTATCATATTGACAACACATCCCTAAGAGATGATCTATTTTTAGTATACAAGGCATTGATGGACCCCGCCCTGATGGATCTTCTACATATCTAGAAAATAAAAGCAACAGAATTACCCATTTTAAAGTGTTAAAAATTGCCTGTGTTGTAAATAGGACCTGCTGGAGAGACAGGTATGTATCCCAGAGACTATCCCTTCTCTGAAATAGGATTCCCATCCATGTTTAGCAGAATTCCTCCCTAACCAAATTCAAGTGAAACTTAGACAATTCTGTGGGGAACAGGAAATTTATCCCTGGTTTGGCACCTATGTCTCTAATAGACACATGCAGCCTGTAAATGGTTCACCTATCAGACCCCTCCATGTAAATGTTTCATCTCCCAAGCCCCTGCTTACACTTATCAAGGGTACTAGCACTTTTCAGAGATTTGGAATGCATAGCCAGGCTTACAAAGGCACTAGTAGTAATTAGCCTAGTACACACCTATGAATCTATAAAACAGTTATTGCCTGTTGACACCACAAAAGGCCAGTAACCTTTACAATCCATGACCAGAGGGTACAGAGTACCTCAATAAGTATCCCTATGCTGATTTCTGTATGGCCTCTTTGGTCCAGCTGGGTAAATATAGTATTTCACCAATTTACCATTAAACAAGGAGTACAGAACTTTGGGAAGGTGAGGTAAGATGGCATACTCTATTTCCAAGTAAGGATCACCTATTAACATCAACTAACTACTTTCTAGGTGCATTTGATTAGGAAGGTAATAGATTACTTAAAAGATCTCTTGGAATCTAAGCTTAAGGATGATCTTTATTAGACACTGTCCACTGCTTCTTCACAGGGACACTGTTCTGTTTCATTTTTGATTGACTGCAGCCTTCGTTAGTGTCACACCATCAGGTATTAGCCTGTACAGAATGGTGTTGCTGAGACACTCTTACAGAGTAGCTCAGGAGCAAAACCCTGAAGGCACAATTATTGCAGAGTGTGTTCTTTGGTCATCCTTCACAGGACACTGTCTATAACATCCTGAAGAGGAAATGCATCTTCACATCTGCAGAGGTCATCTGTGCTTGAATTAAAAAAACACATCTAACCTTCTGTTAAAGTTATCCAGCCCTAAAAGAGGAAGAGACCTCCTCAAAATCCAAGAAAACCCAAAAGCCTCACATGGTTCTACACTCTCAAGTATCTGTAAGATCTCCCAGTTTGCTGACTCACCAGGTTGGATTGCAGCAGTTATGATTCTATCTTGATGAGGTTCTAGTAGTGGATTTCCATGTTCACCTTAGCTTTGAGAAATATTCTAGGGCAGCAATAGGTTCAAGATATGGTCACTTATGATTCTACACTGGAGCTCACAGTTTGGTCCCCAAAAACAGTTTCAGCACTGGATCAGTCCATATCAGTGGAGTTATTGAGTTGGGACCAGATTCTGACTGTAGAGCGCTGTGCTGATCTGAGGAAGGGACAGGGGGGGTTACTTCTAGCTGATCTTAATCCCAAAATTAACAGACAAGTTCTGTCTCTTTTCTTACTTCTACAGCTTCAACCAACTCATTTGTTTCTGTGTAGCCACCTTGCAACAGAACACAGGCTTCCTCCTGTAGAAGGCCTGGATGGTACTGCTGATCATGATGAATGCATTTTGGTACAGCAGTATTTGGAGTGCATATACGGGCTCCTCCATTTTACTCTGGGAAGACATTACTTCTAGTACAAGTGTTGCATTTGGGTTTCCCTCAGTTCTCAGAGTCTCACTAAGGTGTGGCCATGATGACTGAAACTTTGCAGTAGAAGAGTCTCCTGATGTTCCCAAACCTATATGATTTGTTCTTTATGGTCCTCTTCAGGAAATCCTTTAAATTGTCATATATTGAAATAAATCTTCCCTGGTCCTAGCTCAGAAGAAGTCATTGATAAGGCAGAGATGGGCACACGTCAGTGTTGGTCATTTTTGCCTTTAAAAACCAGGATATCATGGCCATGGCCTCCTACTTTAGAATGCAGTACAAGGTTTATAGGTGGGCCCAGCTGAGTCTTCTAAACTTAACAGCAAACAAAATCTTCAAGATGGCCATTGGCACACATGGAGATGTTAATATGGCAATGAATTTTAAGTTCTCAATTACTTCAGAACCAGTATACACTCATGGACCTGCTTTCTCTATCAGTTCAAACCCATGTCACTGGGCTCTGTCAATCTAATGGTGGATCTTTCATTTCTATGGTCATAGTCATCACAGATCTTGAAGATGGACACTTGCTTGCAGGCTGTTGTCCCCACCTAGGCTTCCACATTGTGCATGGAATATGATCCCTTCTGCAAGGAAAACACTTCAACCAGTTGATGCTCAGATCAGTGATTTTAGACCTAAACACCTTGAACAAACAGCTGTGCTTGGTGAGTCTCCTCAAACAGTCAGACTACCAGTCCATCACAGGGTATCTAAACCAACAACAGAAATATGGTCATATCTCCTGCATATCTTGTTCATGTTCCACTGATTCCTAGAAAAGGGCATCCTTTTCTCAGCAGTTCACATCCTTTGGGCTGTGACTGACCAGACAAGTGCTCTAAGCTAGGTCTCCAGTCAAGGGCACCCGCAGGCAGGTGCAAGGGGGTGCACTTTCACCCCCCTGGAACCGGTTGATCAGAAGATTAATTTTCTTTTTTTTTTTTAAGGGTGTTCTTCTTTAAGAACATAGGAAACCATAGAGCGAGGAGAAGGGAATGCCCTTTACAGCTGCAAGAGACTCGTTTTAGGACCCAACGTAGGACTCATCATGCATATGTCCATTGCATGAGTTTTAAACACGAAAGTGCGCAGGTTCCCAATAATATCATTGCTGCCAGATTCACCCACAGTAAGCACTACTATTTATTTAAGTTGATACTTCTAGGCTCCAAATCCGATTACATTTTATGCTGAAACTGTTGTGTGTATGTATGTGTCTGCTGGGCTCCATTTACATTTTATGCTAAAACTGCTGTGTGTGTGTGTGTGTGTCTGCTGGGCTCTGTTTACATTTTATGCTGAAACTGCTGTGTGTATGTATGTGTCTGCTGGGCTCCATTTACATTTTATTCTAAAACTGCTGTGTGTGTGTGTGTGTCTGCTGGGCTCTGTTTACATTTTATGCTGAAACTGCTGTGTGTGTCTGCTGGGCTCTGTTTACATTTTGTGCTGAAACTGCTGGGCTCCGTTTATATTTTATGGTGAAACTGCTTTCTGTGTGTGTGTCTGCTGGGCTCCTTTTACATTTTATGCTGAAACTGCTAGGCTCCGTAATACACATGTAAAAGACAATACCTGTTATGTTTTAAGCAAGTAAGTTGTTATATTTTGCTGTTGAATTTATTTTATTTAATCCATTTTCCTGCCGACTATGTTGTTTAAAATCTGCTCCATTCTGCCTTTATTCCCATTTTTCCTTTTCACATTAGGCTGTGAATCTATACTTTTCATCTGTCTCTGCATTCTGCTCTGATTACACAACTTAAGCATCATGTTTGCTTTTTTGATAAAGGCTGTATTTAAGTCTGTGACTGTTTTTCAGTTTAAGTTTATTTGCTTTTACATAGGCTCCAAATATTATCTATACCTGAAGTCTCAAAAGACATGTCTCCTATGTACTGAAGTGATTAAATTAAACAAATATTCCTTTTTCTTTTTTTGTCACAATGTCCCAGTATTGATCATGACATTGGAATAGTATTTAGTCTGTTTTTGCCACAATGCAATAACACTCCAGAAAAGGTTTGATTGCTGTAATATATTTTGATAATGTTTAATGCTACCATTGAGTTACAAGTGGCATACTCTGAGAAGCTGCATCTTTTATTTCACTGCTTTTATAATTTGTCCACAAACTGATATATTTGCAGTATGCAGAGACCCCTAACTTATACTTCAGCTACAGAACTATAATTCTAAAAAAGTTTGGAATAAATGAAGTCTCTCTGCCATGTTGAAGCAGGACAGACTAATAAGACGTGTCCCCTGTTGCTGAAGTTATGAGCTTGTTTTTGTCAAACTCCAGAACATACCATTCTATATTTAGTAAGAAGAACTCCAGTGGGTACCGTGTCCTGCATATCTGCTGCCATGCTAATTTCAGCCATGAGACATACTTCCAGGTTGAAGCAGTATGCTGCATCAGCTATTAGACATTCACAGCAGATGGAACTGGTGCTTCCTATGTCTTTGGAAATACTATTTGAGCACATAACCCAGATTACCCTAGGTCAGAAGTAGCAAAGGATATAGAAAGATACAATTCACCTGGTCATTATCATTTTAATTCTTGTCTGCACAAATTATATCAATGTTGTTAGTCACTGCTGTTTATAAGTTGCCACCCTCTTCCTAAATAGATATTTGTTTTGTACCAACATCTAATTTTAATATGTAGCCTAAAATGTAAGAGTTCTAATCTGCTGATTTCTCTTTATAAATGCAGAAAAAATGTTCTCTTGTTGAGATAATGCCCAGCCATCGGATTGTTCTCTTTATAAATGCAGAAAAAATGTTCTCTTGTTTAGATAGTGCCCAGCCATCGAATTGTATTGAAAGGTTCGAATGAAAAAAATAGTCACAGACAATAAAAGCATACTCCCTTACTGTCCACATCCTGAAACAAATGACTGATTCTTGTATTCTCTCCTGAAAGTAAGGAAAACTATTTATTTTGATCCCCTTTGCTTGCTACACTCCATCAGCAGACCCACAACATAGCACCCACCCAATGCATGATTGCTGCCATCCAGAACTTTGATTTTATAATTTTTCCCCGAGTTCGAAAAACATTTCTCCCCTTCTGCATCCTGTCACAAAGTGGGATATTTACTACAATGCATTTGAAGAGATTTTACAGTTCAGTGACGTCCTGTTTATATTTCAAATGACAGGCAAAATATGGCCACCTTTTATTTTGCTACATTAACATGCTGTACTCTGTCAAGCTTCCTTTCTGGACCAATGTGCATTATCTTAATTCTGCTCCTTCCCTAAAGGGACATTTGTACAAAACCACCTTCTATGCATGGTTTGTTTCTTTGTGAACAAGACTATTAAAATGAGTGCAGTGAAATTTTGTCCATAACATATTCTACATGGCCAGATTGGTCACTGTATTTGATCTTATTCATACAGCTTCATAAACCTAGTAATTCTGAATATTTAAAAAAACTTACATTATGTCCATACCATATAATGTTATTTTTTAGTCGTGCTTTAATATTTTTTCTACAAATTTTTACTGCCTACATACACAATACAGCTTCTTAAAAAGAAAACACTGAAATTTGTTGTAAAACTACTGCAGCATATATTTCAATAGTGTCACCTAAAACCTAACTATTCGGTTATATCTTTTCTGGGGAGTGCTACTTCAAAAAGTGATTTCTTGTTTAGGAAATGAACTTTTGAATCAGTTAAGAACAATTTTACTAATGCTAGGCTGATAAAATACTGCACTGCAGTTCTTAGCTGGGAATACTGTAAGCTAAATCTATTTATCAACTGCCTAACACGACCTTGCGTACTTGCTGTGTTTTAATTTTCTGCATTTTTCCACACAACTTAATGCAGCCATTGTATTCACAGCTCCTCCTAAATATGACAGCTATGTTGTTTGTTCTAGAGATCATAGCAAACACTTTTACTAGAAGGTTAATTTGTATTTGTTTTTCATATTAACATTTTCATCATTTCAGTTCATGATGCAGAGCCACAAAAAGAAGACACTGAAAATTTGGGTAGGTTTTTAAAATTCACTACATAAGATCATTCACATATCAGATCTGCAAACACAGCTTCATAGTTTTTCTATGTACTTTTTCTCCCCATGTTTACCCTTAGCCTCTCATTCCCTTTGAGAAGAACTTCATCCTGACAGCTTCCCAACACCCCAGCTTAAGCCGGATGAGGTGCATATGGTTGAATTCAACTCAGCAAAGCTGAGCTGCCCAGTCACTATTCTCCATTGTATGTCACTGACAGTGCTGTTTGTAGATGTCTTCTGTCAGGGAATCATTTATTTTGTGAGATTTCTCCCTCTGTCATATGTCTATAACATTGTAGTTGGTGTGTATGTGTGTAGATATTAAATATATATAAATATTATATATAAGTTTGTGGGGTGACAGGGATTGTTTCCCACATGGGGGTGCAGAAGGACTTGCCACTGTGACAAAATGTTTTATTATATTTTTCTCATTCAGACAGTAATAAGGCTGTCTGTTTTTATCTGGTTATAGCCTCAAACAGCTATAACTCAACTCAGTGGAACCTGTCCAGGTAGCCATTAAGGTTATACTATGCCTGGTCCTCCATTACCTTGCTGCAGCACTGACAAGCAAAGTGCTCACAGTGCTGGGGCATTATGCATGCATGCTTCCATGCATGCTCCACCATAGCTAGCCTGGGCTCCATTTACATTAATCTCTACCTTAAATATAGACTTCAGAATATTGGTTAAGATAGTATAAATGATGTTAGAGAAGCCCATACCCATGATAATCCACAGTGGTCAATCTTTGTAAATGGCAGAACATCAGTTGGAAAGGTGTAAGATGTCATAATATTTACAAAAAAAAAGTTTTTATGCTGGACTGTGTACATTTTATGCTGAAAGATGTCATAATATTTTTTCAAAAAAAATTTCTATGCCGGACTGTGTACAGTTTATGCTGAAACTGCATGTAATGCCACAGGTACTTATTCCTGGTGGATAGGATTACCTAGGCTCAAACCCTGTGCCTTAGGTATAAGAGCCTGTCTTCTCTACCCACACCACCACATCTGATTCAGGGAGTTAAGCCCATAGCTCTCTGCCATCTAGATTAATCATTGAGAACAGAATTCACTAAATAATTATATCGCTTTAAGTTTCAGTCTTCCTATCTTTTTTTGGAAACACATGGTAACACAAAACACTATTTCAGCAACTTTCTAAGATTATACAAGCAATATTTAAAATGTGTCCCTGGTTTTGGCCCTTTGCACCCCCCCCCCCCCCAAATAAATTTTGGCTTTTTCCAAATTTCTTCTGCTGTGAAACTGAGAGATTTAGTTGTGTTAAGTGGATAATGCACTGGTGCAGTGGTAGTGTTGCTATCTCACTGTAAGAAGTTCTCTGGTTTAATTCTTGGCTGGGGTGCTTTTCGTGGGGAGTCTATGTCCTCCCTGTGTTTGTGTGGGTTTCCTTTGGTTGCTCTGGTTTCCTCCCATGTTACAAAGGCATGTTATCTGGAGTCTCCCTAGGACTCTGCTGAAAATTGGCTTTGCTCCAAGTTGGACTTTCCTGGTAAACAAATGTTAAGAACAATTTACAAGGAGCTGAGAGCTTCAGAGGAAGAGTTTAGTGCTGCTTACTCCAAATGTTTGTATTGTTAGCAGCACAACAGGTAGTAGCTTTGCATTTGATGCAGAAGGCTGTGGGTTCTACTCCCATAGTATGAAGCTGGATCACTGTACAGTGTTGTACTTTAAATGGAGTGGATGCTGCAGTCCTGTGAATGTCCTCCTTTGGAGGAGTTACCTAGTAACTATGAACCTGTTATCAATTTGCCATCCATTCCCTATTACTAACATATCATTTTTTAATAACATAGGCAATTTATTCTTCAAGGGCAACAGCCACTTTATTTGTAGATGAAACAATGAAATATAAAGTTGTTTCCTGGTAGCAACCTCTTCATTAGTTAGAGATCCCGTAAATGTGGAATTATTTAGATGACTGACTTCTGCAGAGATTTTGCATATATACTGATATTGGTGGATTGCAATGACAGAAGATTCAGTGGCCTTTTATGGTTGAAATTTTCTGAAATGGGTAGTTTTGTCATTATTGGTTCACACATTATGTTTGATTACTTACCAGAAGACTGTTCAAAACTACAAATTTAAAATGCAGTCTAACAGCTGGTGCTGTATAAGGAATATAATTTAATACAATCAGTAAGGTGACTCAAAGAATGTATACATGCATGCATGGCATTAAAAATGTGTTTGAAAACAGCCCAGGGGAAAGTGTGAAAGGCTCAAAATCATGGGCAAATTTTAAGCTTTACTCTTGTTACCAAAGCAATGGATGAAGGAAAAACAGTTCACACCACATTACCTTGACCTGGCCATGCCTTTTGACACAATCCCCTACTCAGGTGTAGTACAAAAGATGAATAATGTAGGAGCAAACACTTGCATCACTAGCTGTATTGTCAACTTGGCTCACAGGATGCAGGAGGTCAAAATAGGGGAAGAGAACAGTCACCAATGGAGTCCCCCAGGGTTCGGTGCTGAGACTTTTTTCTGTTTGGCATATACATCTCAAAAGTAAAAGGAAATACCAAAGGGCTTTGGACGGCTAAGTTTGAGATGACTGCAAGCTAGGAACAGTTATTGAATACTAAATGACTTAGCCATCATGCAGGAAGGTTTGTCCCAAATAATAACTAGTGTCAAAGTTATGACAATGCCCTCTGAGAAATGACCCAATTGTATGGCATTTGGGAACTTGTGTGTACAGTGACCTAACTTTTGACCAACATGTGCCCAGAGTCATAAGAAAGCCTTTCTATATTGCACAGCTTGCAAACAAATTGATTGTGACTAGATCTAGATATGTTGTTGTCCCCCTTTACAAAGCTCTCAAAGCTCTCATTAGGTCAATCATTTTGTATAATGCCCACTTTGGCATGTATCTGTCCAGCTCCATGAAACAATTGGAATACCTTCAGAGATACCTTACTAAAAGGATACACGTCCTAAACAATAGGTCTTATATGGACCACCTCAAAGATGTATTACTATACTCAGTATCCTACAGAGTGCTTAGAGGTGACATGTCTGGCATACAAGGCATTCTCCGACCTAACGGAGATGGACCTACTGAATGTCAGCAAGTCAAATGGCATCAGAATTACTCAATCCAGGTATGTAAACTGAATGTTGCAGAGAGATGGTTATATATCACAGAGGCTACCACTGTTCCAGAACAGACTATCCACAAACATAAAACAAAGCTCATCCGTCCATATTCAAATGCAACTTGGATCTAAGGATGGGTAATAGAAAATGCGCTCCAGGATTGCCCCTCATGCCAGTAATGAATAGAGGCAATTCCGAAATGCTGCATCCTTTACAATTATTAGCCATGGGATAGGTAAGACCAATCAGAAAATGTTAATTTAAGCACCAAAAGAGAATTGGCTAAGCTTAAAATGTCCTCCAAGTGAACCTATGTTGTGGTACTAAACAGTTATAAAATTGCCCTTTTTAGATCACTAAGTGCCCCTCTCACCCTCTGCCCTCCAGGCTTTAACAGCTTCCGGCACCTATGTTTAAGAATGACCTTTCCATCCAGTCATGCATTGCGCAGATGCAGAAAACCGATGGTTTTACATCTTCATCTTCTGCTCCTTTGTGGAATTTGAATTTCAGAAGACGTTTGGACTGCGGACAAAGGTGCAAGTGAGAGGTAGGTGTGTAAATGTGTATTTAAGTGTTTAAAAGTATAAGAGGTATGTGTGTGTGAAATAGGTAGGGGTGTGTGGATGTAAGAAGTAGGTAGGTAGGGATGTGTGAATTTGTAGGGTTGTGTGGATGTAAAAAGTAGGTAGGTAGGGATGTGAGAATTTAAGAAGTAGGAAGGTAGCGGTGTATCACCATACTATATGTAAACAATACAGTCAAGAGGATGATTGCTAATATGCATCTATCTTGTAACTCTGCTAATGCCACTCAGGCTCAAACATTTTATTTACATAAAAGAAAGGGATTCAAAGTAAATCTTAGCAAAACCAGTGCAATAATTTTCAATACCCCAAAACTCTTTTTAAGTCTTTCAGTGGCCCTGATCGTGGTCTTCTATATACTGCTGAGTTCCCAAAATATCTTGGAGTCTGGCTTGAGCCATCACTTATTTTCACCACTCATACATGCAGCATGAGGAATAAAATTACATCATTGTAGTAAAATGCAATATTGTTTCCACAATGGTAACTGAACAAGAAAGGTTTGCGGTTGGATAAGAGGTACTTCTTACATCTCTGAACACCCCCTCTCCACCAGTGGCTCCATCTCTTCTAGAAATATAGAATAACACAAAAAAGCACTTCAGAAATGTGTCTGCCACTTTACTGTAGCAGCAGGCAAGATGGCTTACAGAGACTCATTTATGTCAATCAACAGCATTATATCCCTGTCTATAAGCCTAACTATCCATTAATGGGATGCTATTTCCCCATTTTGACTGTAATGGTAACATAATGAGGCTACTGACATCAGTTCTCTTCCTCTTAATGAGGTACATGATGGTTGCTTATGTTAGGCTGAAAAATACATCAAGAAATAAGCATATAAGATTTTTGGAAACAGATTGAAAGGTGAATATTTAATACAGTAGACTGTGTGTATGTAGGAAGTAGGTAGGTAAAGGTGTGTGTGTGTGTGTGTGTGTGTGTGTGTGTGTGTGTGTGTGTGTGTGTGTGTGTGTGTGTGTGTGTGTGTGTGTGTGTGTGTGTGTGTACATGTGTGTATGTGTGTGTGTGTGTTTGTAAGAGGGAGGGAGGGGTGTATGGGGGGGGGATCATACCTCACAATTATCCAGATTTCTGCCTCATATTTTCAAATTGTTTCTCATAAAATTGTGGGTTTTTTCTGGCAAATCATTGAAGACTGAAGTTGAGTTTTAGACTTCATATCCTCAGAAAATGCATACTAATGCAAATAATTTTGTTCTATCCACTTTCTAAGGAGGTCGGGGGATGTATGTGTGTGTGTCATACCTCTCAACTGTACAGATTTTCACAGAGGCTGAGGTATGTGTGTGTGAGAGAGAGTGAATTGCCCTATTTAAAGTTAGCAGGTGGAATTTATTTTCAAGGAATTGTGAGCTTCAAGGGAAGAGAAGTTTACGACTGCTCATGCTAAGTCTGCTTAAACTGTGCAACTGTTTTGTTTAGCAAATGGTATCACTATTGTGGTGTAGAATTTCAAAACAGTCTTAGTAGTGCAGCAGGTAGCCTACTTGCATCTTGATGTAGAGGGCTGTAGGTTCTAATCCCACTACATGCAGATTTGTATTTTAAGGGGGTGGAGTGTTGCAGTCCTGAGCATGTCCTCCTTTGGATGAGATGTCTAGTAAATATGAACCTGTGTTTCCACTTGCCACTTATTCCTATTGCAATATACAAGTTTAGCATTTTTTTAAATATAACATAGGCAATTTATTGTTTAAGGGCAGCCAGCAGGCACTGAATTTGTAGATGAAACACCGAAATATAAAGCTGTTTTTTAGCAACAACCTCTCCATTAGTTTCAGATCTCTTTAATGTGAAATTATTCAGATAACTTTTACTTCTGCAGAGATTGTGCATATTGATTGATATTGGTGGATTGTAATGATAGACGTTTACGTGGCCTTTTATGGTTGAAATGTTCTGAATTGGGCAATTTGTCATTATTGGTTCATATGTTTTGTTTCATTGCTTACTGGAAAAAATGTTCAAAACTATAAAACAAACTCTAAGTGGTTCTGTATTAATAAGGGATATAATTCAATTATTATATATTATAATTAATACAGTCAGGAAGGTGAATCATAAAAGCAATCATGCTTGGTTCTGAAATGTGTGCAAGGGGCCTGTGATTTGAAAACTGTCCAAAGGTAAACTTAACCTGCCACTGGCCAGATGCATTTTCTTTGAACTTCGGTTTCAATGCTGTTTCAATGAATGCGAGTTTCAAAGGTAGAGAAGTTTTAATGCTAAGTCTGTTTTCATTGTAAGACTATTGCTTTGTTTAAGTTTAGCAAATGTCTATCAGTGTTTGTGCTATAAAATAGGAGGTTACTAGAGTATTGGCCCTGGGGCCCTAAAATTTGAAATAAAAGTTGTGTAAATTAAAACCAAATATCTGTAATCATTGTAGATGTAAAGCATAAAACAGTATGCACACCGAGAGTTTTGAACAGTGTGTATGGCAATAGGGGAGAAATAGCCGAGTAATGAGATACTGGAATGACTGTGTGTGTTTAGGGGTGGGAGTGAAGGGGGCGGGGTTGGTGGTGGTGCTTTGAAGGGGCAGGGTTGGGGACAGTACTCTGGGTTTGCCCCACCCTGCAAAAAATCCTGCGAGCTCCCTTGTCTCCAGTCCTGTCAAGGTAGTCATACTTGATCTGGGTCTTCCAAAAATGGATTATTGCAGAGATCATCATGCATTCTACTCTGGAGAAAGTGGTCCTCTGTTTCTTCTCAGTATAGCAGACAACTGTTTTAATGGGCAAGAGCAGATGCATTTTCTTTCCAATTACACAGGATGTTCCTGTCTGTCTTATTGGCATTCCTCTTCACAACATTCAGGGAAGAATAAAAATCATTCCTTTTGCACCTTGGTAGCCAGGAAGGACCAATTTTTTAGCTCCAAGGATTCAAGTTCATCTCCCTACTATTTCTTCTTGTTAAACAGTTTCATCGCAGAGTTTTATTAGTCAATCATTCTAAATATTTTACAAGGTTTACTACTATGGGGTTCAGTTCCTTCCACCTTCATTTGCATATTGTGTGACTCTGAGTAAATCACTTAACACAGTGTTCTTGCCTCACCCCCTCAGAAGAGAAACTAGTGCTCAGTAGACTTACCTGGTTAACACATATGTGTGTATATATATATATATATATATATATATATATATATATATATATATATATATATAATATATCGTACATCCCCTTGAGAGCACAAGGGGCAAAAAAATCAGTAGCTGATGGTGCCTGCTAGAAAGACCAATTAAATATATGTAAGGACAGTAGAGCAATACTTGAAGTGCGTTGCGTACTTAGATGCAAGCCCGTTGGCTGCTTTACATACATCTAACCTGGTACTTTAGCTCCACAGTATTGGATGCTGGGAATGTGAGAGCACTATAGCCCATTCTTGCCTGCCTTTGAATCCCAGTTAGCTCATCTTCTCTGCAACGAGAGTCAAATGGTTCAGAGTGGGCCAGCTTGCTGGTCCTTCAGATTGGTCTACCAAGCCCCCCAGCAAAGCAGCCCCCCTCCCCTGCAGCAGCTCATTCAAGCTCTACTATGTGCTGCCATCTGAGGGGATGTGTTTCTCCTTTCACTGAATTTCTCTCAGCTTATTGTGTGACTTGCACACAGCTGTGTAAGCTTGTTATGTTCAGGTTCCATATGATGGAACACATAATGCTCCCACTATGTGTTACCCATGTGATGAACCAGATCTAGCACTGTCCCATACCCCCCAAGATAGTTGAGCTGGTAATGACCCCCCCCCCCCAGTTCTTGACGTATGCTGTACACTAACTGAAAACCAGGTATCAGGAAAGCAAACTGCCGTAACATATAATAGGCTGGCCAAAGCTCAATATCCGGGATGGTACAGTGGGCAGCCCATGTTTTATATTATTTCACCATTCAAACTCTGAGAACAGTGAGTAAACTAGAAGCTGAAATGTACTATCATTGAATCCCCTCCACTAAGAGATGTTCTATTTGCAAAAGCACTGTTGTATTATAAAATAAGCAGCAGCCTAATGAGTTTCTTCCATTTCATAGTGAAATGTCATTAAGTGGAATTCTCACCTTTGACAATGGTGAACCAGATATTTATCAAAGTCAGTCATTCAAAAACAGCAAAGCTGCAGGTGCCAGTACTGCAAACATACAGTGTCATGTAACACAAACAGTGCAAATTAAGCTTGCGGCTTTTTTTTTGTCCATGTAATTCAAATACAGAAAAAAACTAATGTATTATATCATGCAATAATCATAACAGCAACTCTGTCTTAACATAGGGCGAGAGGGAGATTTTTCATCTCTACCACAGTGCTGTCACTCCAGTTAACAATGTAGATGAAATTAGGAGTTAGGACATGGATATGTAACTTTGGACTTGAAATGGTTCCATAAGTCTGAGCTCACTCATCCTGCAGGGTCTGGGAATCTGTATATAATCAGGTTGTGCCTCATTTGAGAGCAGGGCATGGGTGGAGGCAGGTTTAGTATGGCAGCATGGTAGAAAGGAAGGCATGAGTGAGATGACTGCATGGGCTGGGGGGCCTACATTATTATTATGCTCAGTCCAGGTAGGGTTCCCTTTACCTATATCCTAAATCTTCACTCCTAGTTGCATATATGATAACTTCTTCTTCTTTCAGCTTTTTCCCAGTCAGGGGTCACCACAGCAGATCACATGTCCGCTCAAGATTGGCAGTGGAGTTTTATGGTGCCGAGGTGCCAGCCTTGCACCCAACCTTCCACAGAAGGCACACACACACTCACACCTAGGGCCAATTTGGAGTGTCCAATCCACCTACAGCATGTCTTTGGGATGAAACCGGAGCACCTGGAGGAAACCCACACGACCACAGAGAGGACATGCAGACTCTGCACGGAAGGCACCCCAGCCGAGAATCAAACCAGAGAACCTTTTGCTGTGAGGTGGCAACGCTAACCGCTGTACCACAGTGGCGATCCTAGTTGCATATATGATAACCCCAACCCATATTTTGCCTTGCATAAGAGGGAAACAAGAAGTCTTTAAGGCCTGGAGAAGGCAGACCTATGCACAGGGCCACAGCAAGATTCTGTTGTGAGTCCCTGTTTCCCTGCATAAAAAGGGGGATCTAGGTGGGGAAAGAGTGGGACGGGCAAATTGTGGCATGACAGAGATCAGTTACGTACTGACAAAAAAACAAAACTAGTGAAAACAAAAAAAGAGAGCGGATTTGTAGAACTAAACTCATTTATTGGTAAGCGCTTTCGTTGGCAAAAGGTAAGCCAGCTTCTTCAGACCATCGAAAAACATACAAGATACAATCCCATGTGAAAATGAATGCCTTTTATACACAGTGTTATTCTAATCAAGCAATAAATTAATTAAGTAAAAAACAATCAACAATAAAAAACCACAAGTAACCATTTGTTTGCTGAAACAGAGATTTGTTTTACATAGGTTTTTCTAAAATCAGTAAACCTTAGGTTTACTGATTTTAGAAAAAACCTATGTAAAACAAATCTCTGGTTCAGCAAACAAATGGTTACTTGTGGTTTTTTATTGTTGATTGTTTTTTACTTAATTAATTTATTGCTTGATTAGAATAACACTGTGTATAAAAGGCATTTCTTTTCACATGGGATTGTATCTTGTATGTTTTTCGATGGTCTGAAGAAGTTGGCTTACCTTTTGCCAGCGATGACAGAGATCAGTAACAAGTGGTAATGGTGGCCAAAAATAAATGAAGAAAAACAAAAAAATTGCTTGCAAAGGATTGCATCCCTTCATTCCTTCTATTCATTACCAGACAAGGGTGACAAAAAATAGATGTAAATTTGTTTAGAACACTGTTTGTACACTGAAAGCTACTACAGATTTCCACTTAATTTCTGCTGTCAATTAAAGTCTGAGAACATAACTAGGGTCTTATGAATTTAATAGTTTTATGTAAATCAGCCATATAAAAGTTGTTTCAAGATAGAATTATTTATATGTTGTTATTAATTAGATGATAACAGTATTTATATGAACAGTAGTCAGAGTCTTGTTTGCCAGTACAAAACACCACTTGCACCAGTCCACTGAAATGGAAATGTTAATACGCAGGACCATCTTTAGGCTATTGATTCCAAGTGCAGGATGAAAACAATAAAAGAGGGTTTGCAATGGTTGACAGGATACTTTGGCAAGTAGTTGAAATTGTTTCAGAACTAATCAATATCCTCCGTAGGCACTAGCTGTCTGTAATTTATACAGCAGTAGAAAGCACAGCTGAAAAGGTCTTCAATATTATATTAGCATGATACTGATTTTAGGAATATATTAAATATAGGAAGCATTTCATGTAGATATTGTATAAATGGTTTGTAGTAGTTATAGTGTATTATGTGTGTGATGTTTATTGTATTTTTGTAATGTTTTTGGAAAATATATTTCAATAAAAATTTATTATGGAAAAAAAAAGAATCAAGCTATGTATCTTGTGCCTGTGTGATAAAGACCTTCACCATTTTGCTAATCCCATCCCTTTTCTATTAATGTATGTGTGCCTATATTAAGTGATAATTTAATAAAGGTATTTAAAAAATTAAAAAAAAAAAAAAAAAAAAAAAAAAAAAAAAAAAAGAAAGCACAGCTGAATGTGTAGAGAGATATGTGAATGCTGGCTATGACTGTTATCAAACAACATACAAATATATCATATTCCCCCTGCTCCTGCTATGATAGATTTACTGTTGGGAGTTCAGTCTGAGTATGTCAGTGTGATCTCTCTGAAAAAAATAATGCAGGTATTACCTATACTACATCTGAAGAGGTTTTTATATTTGTATGGTACTTGCAGAGTAAAAACAATGTAGCTGTAAGACACCCCTATACACACCCATGAATATTAAGATAAGGATATCTGCATATCTCTAAATACTGTGCGCATGCATGTCTGTGTGTTTGAGTGGTTTGAGTGTGTATGTGTGTGTGTGTGTGCCTATTGTCGTGAAAACTGTGTTTCTAGTCTTGAGAAAACTGATATATGCATAACCTTCAATGACAGTTTAATAACTGTAACAGTTTGCTCACCGTCCTTGAAATAAATTACTTTCTGCTAGTCCAAGTTCAATACATAGGTAATCATATATCTCATTTAAAGAAAATTCACTGCCATCTCCAGATTTCAACTTTACACTAACATAAAAGCGTATTTGAAAGGAATTTATTATTTCTAGAAAAGTTATATCTATCACTTCATTCTCTAGAGTTTCAACTTTAAGATGCTAGTCACCATCAAAATACTATGTGACAAACGCTGCAGAAAAATGAACTGACTACAACTTAGTTCATCACGTTGTTTATTAGTAAGGGGTAATTTACATGTCTCCCATGATGCCCTTATAAAGGGAGATTTGTGGGGGTTTTTTGTTCAGCTGGTGGAAAATTATAAACCGTGAAATTCAAATCCTCGAATACCGGAAGTTTTGAATTTTGCGGGTTTACTACACACACACACACACACACACACACACACACACACACACACACACCATCCACCACACAAACACACACAATCACTCTACTACATGAAAGCAGGGGGGGCAAGCACCCCTGCACCCCATGTGGGGGGCTGCACCCCCCCACACACCCCTACTTAAATATTCTCACTCCGAGGTCGCACTACATACAAATACACACAAAACACCACCACACAAGCTAATTTCTCTTCACACACACACACACACACATCACAGCAACAAAACACACTGACACACACCACAGCCCCTACCCAAACCCCTTAACACACACACACACTTACCTGAATACATAACCAAAGTGGAACTTTAGAAGTGCGAAATTCAAAACCTCCGGTATTCGAGGTTTTTATTTTCGCACTTCTAAACTTTCGCTATTATGTGTATTCGGCTTCTTGGGCTCAAAATACTAAAATTTAAGACTTCAGTATTTCAAGCTTCTGAACGGAACCCATATATATATATATATATATATATATATATATATATATATATATATATATATATATATATATATATATCTTCTTCTTACTTCGGCTTTTCCTGGTGAGGGGTCGCCACAGCAGATCACTTGTCTGCTCATGATTGGCAGTGGAGTTTTACAGTGTTGACTTGCCAGCCTGGCACCCAACCTTCCACAGAAGGCACACACATACTCACACCGAGGGCCAATTTAGAGTGTCCAATCCACCTCATATATATATATATATATATATATATATATATATATATATATATAGAGAGAGAGAGAGAGAGAGAGACAGATAAAGAAATACATGTAGACAGTTATCCATATGTTTTGCAATAGACTGCTCTTTACTCTACATTTCTAAATGCATTAACTTCAAAAACACCAGTTGCTTCAAGTCTGGTGGGTGAGCAGTTGAATTGACTCTTTTCAGTCATGACCCAGATAGCATGGTAGAAATTAGACAGATATTATGCATATAAATAAATGGAAATAAATCGTGTTGTCAAATTGGATCATACAAGTAACAGCCCCTAATGGATGAACCCTTAAACAAAAAAATCTCAGACATGAATCTATAAGCAAGATGGCATATTTGGCACAATTGACTTACAGATTCCTAGGTACTTACTTGGCTATTGAGGCTAAGTCTATAATTAACTGGGTCAGTTAATGTCCCACTCGTGTGCAGGAAGATGACAGCTGCTGTCTTCCATTCATCTGGCATGTTGCATGTCGGAAGGCTGATACCGAATGTTTCTAATGAAGGTTTCACAGGTCTTGTTTCAAGCCATCCAATAGGCAGAGCGGTATAGAAACAGTATTCCTTTTTTTTTTTTTTTAATAGAAGCAGTATTCTTGGCCTTGGATAGCATCTTGAGGATTTGTTCTTGGGAGATTTGAGGGAAGGGTGTGTGTGTGTGTGTGTGTATATATATATACATATATATATATATATATATATATATATATATATATATATATATATAAAAATATATATGTGAGTATGTGGTCTGAAAATGTTTGGGGGGTAACATTTGAGCTAAATGTATTCTCTAGTAGATTGGCTATGTCCTCTGGGTCTGAGTAGGTGGTATCATTTACTATTAACTCTGTGTTGTGATGAGCATTATTTTTTTAGGTTTCTAACATAGTTAAAGAAGGCTATGTGGTTGTCTTTTGCTGGGTGGCTATTTTTACCTCATATCTGGCTTTGCACTCAGATCTGCTCTGAGTTACAGCACAATGGCACTAAATATACAGAACCAACTGATTATTGCCAACATCCTGGCAGATAGGTTCAGTGCTAACTTTATCCCCCTCTCACCCACTAAAGGGCCCATCTCTATATCAAAAGAATGCAAAGTTCCTGTAATCATGGCTGCACAGGTAAAATCCACACTCTCCAAAGCCAAGAACACAGCATCCATGGGACCTGACAACATCCCAGGCTGCATTCTACATGAACTACAGAATGAACTGGCACCCCACCTAAGCACCATGTTCAATCATAGCCTCATCTCAGGCTTTGTGCCCACTGAATGGCACACAGAGACTGTTATCCCACTCCACAAAGGGGCAGTCACCATGGACCCCAGGAACTACTGCTCCATTAGTCTAATGAGCCTTGTTTGCAAGGCCATGGAATGTATCATCATGGAACTTATAAACAAAGACATTGTTAATCTCCAAACTCTGGACCCCACCCAGTTTGGGTTTGTAAAAGGCAGATCATGTCTCCTAAACCTGATAGACTTCTTTGAAGCAGTCACCAAAGCTGTAGACGAGGGTAAGGTGGTTTACACAGCCTATCTAGATCTCGCCAAGGATTTTGACACCATCCGCCACTCTGGAATTATAGAGAAACTCACTAAACTAGGTATAGATCCCTATGTCACAAGATGGGTTGCCAACTGGCTCACTGACAGAACCCGCACTGTGAAATTAGCAGACTCCAAATCCGACTTCAGACCAGTGACAAGTCAAGTACCACAAGGTTCAGACCTGGGTCCTCTCCTGTTTGGTATCTACTTTTTTCTGAAGTATAGGCTACCATAGAAGTTCTTTGGCTAATGAAGTTCGTAGATGACTGTAAACTAGGAGCCATAACTGAAACTCCTAACGATGTGGACATCCTACGAAAGGGCCTCACTGAATCAGATGCCTGGTGTCAAAGCCATGGCCTCAAGTCCAATGCCAAAAAGTGCATTGTCATCCACTTTGGTAAAAACTCTGTATCCATGAGTTACCACATAGGTGGTAGTCTACTTAACACTGAAAGTGTGATAAGAGACCTTGGGACACAGGTGGACAGTAGTCTCTCCTTTGATAATCACATCGCCACAGTAGTCAGAAAATCCTTTTATGTGACACACCTCATAACAAAAGGTTTCTCATCCAGGAAAAAAGAGGTCATTGTTCCCCTCTACTCGTCACTCATTAGACCCATTATAGAGTACAATGCCCCTTTTGGTATATACCTCACAAGACATGTACTACAACTGGAAAGGCCACAGAAATACCTCACAAGGAGGATTATCAGCCTCAAACAGATGCCCTACGCAGACCATCTCAAAAAACTCCAGCTTTACTCCATTGCATATCGCCTACTCGGAGGCAATCTCTGCCTAACATACAAAGCTATGTCAAACCCAGAGCTGTTGGACATGCTTCCACTTAAAGAAATCCCAATCCCTCTGAGCTACACTCTCTAGGGACCTAAACCTTGTCACCACAATAAACAGAATATGCTAGAGGGATAGATTCCTGTCCCAGAGACTTCCCATACCCTGGAACATACTACCTATCTGTATCAAACAAAGCTCCTCATTAGCACTCTTCAAGAAAAATCTTGATGAGTGGACTGGAAATAGGAAATTCACCCCATGGATCACCTCTGTGACTCTGCTTGACAGGGGCACAGGAAAATAATTTTCTTGGGTGGCGAAAGCCAGGGTACCTTTTTGGCTAGGCTTATATTGGCCCTAGGGTCAATAGACTAGTACCTACCTATGAACCTATGAACCTATGAATCAGAGGGCATAGTTCCCTGTTAAGTTTAGCAAGAGCATTTTGGGCATATTTGCACGTCTGACAATGTGGCACACTTCCAAAGAATTCCTGAGGATGCTTTAACAGCCACTGCAACATGGCTTTATAACTCACAACTTATGCTCAACCCTTAAAAACAAACTACTGCTTTTTTTATATCAAATCTCTCTCCTATGAGAAAACACAAGTTCTCCAGCTTGATAATTCAACCATTGAAGTCACTTCTCATTGCAAATTATTAGGGATGATAGTGGATGATAATTTTAAATTTGACCTGCATATACAAAACTGCATAAGAAAAACTCAAAAAAAAAAAAAACTAGAGATGTTTTATAGAGACAAAAACTTTCTCACTGGTGCAACTAAAACTACACTTACCACCACTTATTTCCTCCCCACATTTCTTTATGGTGGTCCCATCCTTGCTAACCTTCAGGCATCACAAAAATCAAAACTTGAACATTGCCATAACAAAGTTGTTAAATTTGTGGCAAATACCCCTTTCAGAACTCTGTACTGTATAACACTAAAAAGAATACATTGGTTAGAACTACCCCATCAACTAACATATACACAGATTCATACCACCTAGAAAATTATTCAGAATCTGTCTGCTAGTCCAGCTCTAAATAACATTCTACACAACTGTGCTCCTAGTTGGTCATTACAATCCAGTAACCAAAACTCCTGACTGTCCACAAATCTATCATATCTGTTGGGCATTGTCTATACTTGTACCATGGAATTCCTTATCTCTATCCATCAGGTCAGTATCCTCCCTCCCATCCTTCAAAACCAGTCTGAAAGACTTCTAGCCAAAGCCTGTCTCTGTTCTTGCTCAACACCGGGATAAACTATGTCCCTAAATGTGGACAAATACCTGTTCATGCTTTACATCTCCTTACTCTCCCTTTTACACTCACTTCCTTACTTCTATCAATTTCTCTCCCCTGGCTTTCTCTCTAAATAAGCCATAAGCCTGTGTTCCTCTCTTTTCTCATTCTGGTGAGTGGTGTATCAGTGTGTCTCACTTTGATGTCACCTATGACTAAGATGTTGAATGGTGTGGAAATTTGCTTTATAGACTTTTGAGTTAAGACTCTTTGAGTCTTAGATTTATGTTTCAAAATAAGTGTATCCTGAGTTGAGTGTTTGCAAAGGTGCTGAAGGGACTTGTTTGTTGGGATACAGTTAAGAGGCATTTATGATTACAGTAGATTGCTTTTAAGAGCCTTAGCATAAGAAAGTCTATGTGTTTGGTCTGTATTGAGTGAGACAGGTATAGTGTAGTATTGTGTGTTACTGATGACCTGTTTGCTAAATATGGTAGTTTTATGTGAGAACTTTGCCTCCAGAGTCATTGTATATCTACATTTGTTACACTCTGCGTCTGTATGTTTAAATAGCAAGTGGTTGTTGTCAATAAGCATGAGACAGTTGCTACATTGTCACAGGATGCCCATTTCAACCAAGTAGGCTACAGAGACAACTGGAAAGTACATGCTTATGGTTTCAATGGCTGACTAGTGTGGGCTGCAGTGGGTGTGGTTCCAATGGGGTTTAGAGCAAGCTTACAAAGTTCTATCTGTGGAAAATTAGCAGTCTAGGTTTGCACATGGAGGGCTGTGCAGCACTTTACAGAAACCAGAGGCTCATTGAGAAACTTTGAGAACTAAGTTCTCAATGAGTTTCTGAGGTCAGTTCTATAGGGAAGGTTATGTTTCTAAGTTCCTGCGTCTATACAGGACACAGTTATCCACGGCTGTGTGATTAGCAGCACAGCACAAACATGGTGAACTTATACAGGCACAGAAATTTCAAATAATTTCAAATGACCTTCTGGCCAGTAGCAGAACAACACACTCTAAGGTTCTTTAGTAATTGCAAGCCTAGAAATAACTTGGTTCCTCTCTACTCTCACTAGAGTGCAACCCAAAGCCTCTCAACTTAGATTATAAAAAGCCTAAAATATGTGAAGAGCTAACCTAGTAACATTGTATAAAGGCAAAATAAGTACAACAAAGTACTTATCTTAGATGTTTTAGACTGATAGTTACTCAAAATCATTGAATATTCCCTCAGTCCAGCAGAGACTGTGTCAAATATTAGCCGGCTATGAGCGAATGAGCCACAGGATGCACAAATGCCATTAACCTATACAGGCAGAGAAATTAAGAAAAAAAATTCAGACAGCCCTCTAGCCAGTAGCAGGACAGAACACTCTAATGTTCTTTAAAAATCATAAATTCAGAAATCAGTTGGTTCCTCTCTAGTCTCACTAGATTGCAAACCAAAGTTTGTCAAATTAGATTACAAAAATGTCAGAAATATGTGCAAAGCTAACACAGTAACACTATATAAATGCAATATAAGTTCAACAAAGTGCTAACAATCAAAATCAATGAATATTGGTCTCAATCCAATGGAAAAGATGCCAAGCATTGACCAGTTCTAAGCAAATGATATAATACCCTTAAATAAAAAGTCTAATTCCTAGCTCGTCCCTCAGTTCACAGGCAATTAACATTAAGTGACTTGTTCTAATGCCTATGCCTAACAAGAGACATAGCTTTTATTTTTTTTTTTTTTACTTTTTTAAATATGAATATTAAACACATTCTAATGAAAATGCATCACAATATACAAAATACAAAAACTATAAGGAAAAACAAACTGAGTTTATCCCTTTTTCCTCACAGCAGTCTATGGCAGAGTCTGTGTGAGCTTTTCCAGTAAAGTTTGTATTTAAATTTGATATATAGATGTCAACTGTAACACAATCTAAAAGAGTTTGGATAAGTAAGTCTGCAAATGATTATAAGATAGGGTTGATGTCATCTATCCTGGAAGATCAGAAGTAATTACAAGATTATGTTGATGAGCTATTTGGGTAGGCATTATGAAATCATTCAATGCCAATATGCATTTGATTGCATAAGCCAGTGATGTAACACTGTAGTCATAAATATAGACTCAAAGCCACTATAACAACTGATTAAAACACCTTTGGCAATTTGCTTGTACAGTGCAAAACAAATTTTGTTATTTTATTTACTGATTTGAAATTGAGGAGGATGCAATAACAATTGATGTACTGGACTATGAGGAGTGTGGGTACATAGGCTTTATATTGTTTCCAGAATTTTTCCCAAAGTATATTTTTAAGAAATTAATGGAAACAGTTATCAGTTCTATGTGACGTACAACATGCATCTTGCTCTTTAAAATATAATATATATATATATATATATATATATATATATATATATATATTCTTTTTTTTTCTTCCTAATAGCAATTAACCGTTGAGCTGATACAGGATGATTTTGTAATACACTCACATCCCTTTGTATCTGAATAACTGCTCTCTATGAATGCTGGTACAGCAAGGAACATGACAACAATGCTTTTGTTTTACCAGACAGACTGGGGATTCAAAAAAGGTATACTATTTTGTGGAAGCTTTACCACAGAAGGTTTCTGCATTGTCGCTATCCTTTCTGGTTCACAGACTACTCTACTGCAAAGGCAGCATGAAAATCAGTCTAGGTGGGGAAGTCATATGTAATGCAGCAGTCTAGAGCAATAGCTAATGCTAATTAGCCACCTGCTCTTCCCTGGAAATGGTCACAGTTTGAGACTTGCTCAGCAAATCAATAGAGAGAATCACTTTGCCAAGTAAAATTTTACTCAAGGAAGAAGTGAATGTTATCAAAAGATAGCATTCATCCATTCACTTCTATAGGAGTTTTCGCAGGAGATGTAAATATAAAGGAGACATGGGGTTAAGGTGTGTCAGTGTGTCAAGTGTCCACGTGTGTGTCTGTAGAGGCATAGAGGCATCAGTGAGGCTGGATGAGTGTGTGTGTGTGTGTGTGTGTGTGTGTGTGTGTGTGTGTGTGTGTGTGTGTGTGTGTGTGTGTGTGTGTGTGTGTGTGTGTGTGTGTGTGTGTGTATGTGTGAGTGTGTGTCTCTCTGAAAAACTGTGGCCAGCTTATAAGAAACTTCAGCTTCCCAGTCTGTCATCCCCTGCCGAGAAACAAAAAAAAAATCCTTTCAGAGTTGAAGACCAAAAATAATAAAAGAGATGAGGACAAAAAAAAGTTATTCTGCTCTGAAACTGTAGCAAGCTGCTTGCTACATGTGTAACAGATAGTCTGCCACAGTTAAAAGTACCAAACACAAAGTATGTCAACACTTCAGGTATGACCATAAAAGAAGTACAGGCATTCCCTTCTTAATGCCAATACTGTACTTCTGCCAAATGCAACAACCTTAACTCCTTGCACCTGGGATATTGCTACCTTTGGCCCACTTTAGCTATTCATCTGTGTGTTTCTGTCTGCCAGGTGGTCTCTTTATGGGAGTTAGGTACGGAATGCTGAGTGTGCGTGTGTTTGTGCATGCAAGCATATGTGTGTGTGAATGTGAATGAATGTCTGGGCTTTTTGTGTGCAGACACGCACATGCACGTGTATGTAGGGGGTTGCCTATGTTAACATGATATCTGGGCTGCCAGGAAGAACACTATTGTGGTCAGATCTGACAGTGCAGTTTATGATTCAGAGACATACTTCTCTGAAGTCAAGGCTAATGTGGAAGGCATCTGGATGACAAAGTTTGCTGACGACTGCAATCTGGGGGTAATCATTGAATCCCCCAATGATGTAGATATCCTTCAAGATGGTCTGGCTCAGACAAAAAATTGGTGCCAGAACTATGGCCTAAAAGTAAATGTGAAAAAAATGCCTTATTATAACTTTTGATAAGTCAAATACCCCTGCAAATTGCAACATCAATGGCATACCCCTAAGAGATGACTCAAGAGGTGAGAGATCTAGGTACACAGATAACAGCCTGAACTTTAACCACCATGTGTCCACAGTGGTGAGGAAGTCCTTCTATATGGCACAACTTATAAGTAAAGGTACAGCATCCAGATCCAAGGACATTATAGTCCCACTGTACTCATCCATCATTAGACCAATAATTGAGTACAATGTGCCATTTGGCATGTACTTCCTAGGCACTGTCAGCAGCTACCATGACCTCTGAGGTTCCTTACAAAGAAAATATAGGGTGTAAACAACATGTCTGATGCAGAGAGACTAAAAGCCTTATCCTTTTACTCTGCCTCTTACCAAATATGAAGGGGGGGGACATATGTCTGACCTACAAGGCATTCACAAATCCAGCCCTGATGGAGCTGCTACACATCTGCAAGTCAAACAGCATGAGAGTCACCAAATCTAAGGATCTAAACTTAGTCAGTAACTCAAATAAAACATGCTTGAGAGACAGATATATGTCTCAAAGATTGCCCCTTCTTTGGAACAGGCTTTCTATTCATGTTAGGTAAAGCCCTTCCCTGGCCCTCTTCAAATGCAGTTTGGATCAATAGACAGGGAATCACCAACTCACACCTGGGGTAGTGCCTATGTCCCTTATGGACTGGGGCATTCTGTAAGATACTCAGTGCACAGGCACAGATCCATGCCATCGTCTTGCCCCTGGGGGACATATATTGGGTAAAATCAGGTTATATTGGCTAGGCTTGTAAGGGCTCTTAAGCCATTAGTCTAGTAACCTCCTATAAACCCATGAGCTGTTTCTCTGTGTGGCTTTACCATGTCTTTGAATTTGGCATTTGTTTGTCATGTTATTTCTCTCTGTCATGCTAGTGGACCAGTTAGCACAGGCAGAGAAGAGTTCTCTGAATCTAAATATCTGTGTTAACTTTTTGTACATGCAGAAGGACAATGTGCATGAAGTAGAGCATTCTGTCAACTGTAGAAGTGAGAATAGAGCAAGAAAAAGATGATACATCATGATTTCACTTGCCTGGTAACAAGAGAAGAAATAAGACCTTTAGGACACTCCTTTGGTGTGCAAGCCATCTTTAATTAGTGCTATAAAGTACATACTTGTAAATATGTACTTTATAGTAGATGTCTCAGAGTTTCATTCTCAGTGAGGTCTACTGATTTCTTTAAGCATTTCTGAAAATTCCTAAAGACATTGGTTGACAAGTAATGGGTTGACTATTATCTCCTCAGTTTTCCTTCCCATGTGTTACCTTTCTGTGATATGCCAGATGTTCACACTGAAGTTCCAGATGTCCAGGGTGAAATATTCCATCTCCTTCAGAGCAAATAAGAGCCAGATGTAAAAACCTGGTTTCGTAGGTTCATAGGTACTTACTAGGCTATTGAGTTGTGAGGATCTTAAGAATGATTTGTGTTACCAAGGAGACTTGCATTCTCATTGTAGTTTTTAACCCTTCTATTTAGCACATAAATAACCAAGGCTGAATAAAGACACCTTGGGACATTTACTAGTTTCCCCTGTCTGTGGTGGACAGGGGTGTTAAACCAGGGGTGACTTTATGTTTATCCATCCAGTCATTCAAATTACATTTGAATACAGTAAATGGAGCACTTTGCTTTATCTATCTATCTATCTATCTATCTATCTATCTATCTATCTATCTATCTATCTATCTATCTGTCTATCTATGCTGGAGGGATAGATTCATGTCCCAGAGACTTTCTATACTCTGGAACAAGCTACCCATCTATGTCAAGCAAAGTTCCTGATTAGCACTCTTCAAGGAAATTCTTGATTAGTGGATGGGAAATAGGAAATACACCCCTGGGATCACTTCTGTGGCTCTGCTCGACAGGGGCATAGGAAATTAACTTTCTTGGGTGGCGTAAACCAGGGAACCTTATTGGCTAGGCTTACTTAGGCCCTTGGGCCGATAGCCTGGTACCTACCTATGAACTTATGAACCTATGAATCCATCTATCTATCTAGTTATCTATTTCACTTTTTATTTTTCCTAAACCACAAAGACCTCATAATTATAACCTAAGAAATAAGTACCTCCGCAACATCACAAACACACATAACAGAAAGCACACACCACTAAACATACATATGAGTTACACTGACTCAGTTCAAACCCCCAGAAGTCAGACCACACACACTCCACCAGCTTAATCATGGGTGATGCCATAGTAAGACACACCAATACACTAAACACAAGGCTGTGCAAAAAGAGGGTCACAGTCATACCTCTCAGCTGTCCAGATTTTTGCAGAATGTGCAGATATTTGCCTAGGGAAGGACCAAAGATGCCGCAGCAGACAAAGTAAGCCAAAAAACAATCAGATAAGGACCTAATTCTACAGGAAATACCTTTACTACAGAAGTTGGCACCTTACTTAATTATTTACTTACATGCAGTTTTAGAAGGTGATGGGTTTACATATATGCTGGATTAACTTACATGCTGTTTTAAAGGAAATGGATGAGAGGCAAAAGGGTACAGAGCTACAGTTATGATTAAAATTGTTTAGAGTTAGGGGGCAATTTAATACTTCTCTAGGATAATGACAGACTAGATGGGCACTTTGACAGATAAATGCTAGATTAGGACAACTATTTGCGAGGTCTGCAGTACTTAGAGGTGTAGCAGAGGGCAGTAATGAGTGGACTACTAGAATAAGTGTCCTTATTAGAGTATAGAGAGAAATGAGAGGGAGGAAGGGGGGAGTTGGTAAACCATCAAGGGTGATGTGAAGGCAGCCTATCGTATAACAGAAAAGGTGCAGTTAGCATGTAACAGAATAGAACATACCTCAGTCATAGAAATAGAAAATGCTGTCCAGACTCAGGAGGTCAATGTCTAGTTAATGGGTGCACAAACAGGCTTCTGCTGGTTAAAAGTGAGTGCCTTGCAGAGGTATTTCTTCAATTAAATAAAATAAATAAATAAATATAATTAGAGCTTAGACACATCAATCATAGAAAATGCTGTCCAGACTCAGGGGGTCAATGCCCACTTACTGGGTATACAAAAAGGCTTCCACTGGTTAAAAACAAGTGCCTTGCAGAGGTATTCCTTCAATTAGGGCTTAGACACATCAGTCATAGAAAATGCTTTCCAGACTCAGGGGGCCAATGTCCAGTTACTGGGTGTACAAAAAGGCTTCTGCTGGTTAAAAAATGATTGCCTTGCAGAGGTATTCCTTCAATTAAAGCTTAGACACATCAATCATAGAAAACGGTGTCCAGACTCAGGGGGTCAATGT
>NC_056725.1:1508961087-1509011087 GCF_019279795.1 Protopterus annectens
GGGCTATCCCCTTACCATGACCCGCACCCTAACCCTAAGGTCTGTGACTACTGCATCACAGTGGAGGATAGCCTGTCTTCCACTGTGGTGCGGTAGTCACGGACCTTAGGGTTAGGGCACGGGTCATCATAAGGGGATAGCTAGTAGGGCTATCCCCTTACCATGACCCATGCCCTAACCCTAAGGTCCGTAACTACCGCACCACAGTGGAGGACATAGCACGTTTTCCTGCTGTCCTCCACTGTGATGCGATCCGTTCGTAGAAGCTGAGTTCATGAAAGTGCACTTTCAAATAAGTGCACTTTCGCATAACTGAGCAGTCTACTGCTCTTTTTCGAATATGTGGTATTCGATGAGAAGCAGTAGACCAAGATAGGGGTCTACTGTATAAGTTTGAAAATACACTTCTAGGAACTCACACAGTAGATTCTGGGTTATGCGAAAGTGCACTTAATCAAAAGTGCACTTTCATGAATCCTGCTTCAGCAAATGGGCTACTACTGATTTTAGTGCAGTAGTTATAGACCTTAGGGTTAGGGCACAGGTCATGGTAAGGGAATAGCTAGTAGGGCTATCCCCTTACCATGACCCGCACCCTAACCCTAAGGTCCGTGACTACCGCACCACAGTGGAACATAGCCTGTCTTCCACTGTGGTGCGGTAGTCATGGACCTTAGGGTTAGGGCACCGGTCATGGTAAGGGGATAGCTAGTAGGGCTATCCCCTTACCATGACCCATGCCCTAACACTAAGGTCCATAACTACCGTATCACAGTGGAGGACATAGCACATTTTCCTGCTGTCCTCCATTGTGGTGCGATCCATTCGTAGAAGCTGAGTTCGCAAAAGTGCACTTTCGAATAAATGCACTTTCGCGTAACTGAGCGGTCTACTGCTCTTTTTCAAATACGTGGTATTCAATGAAATGCAGTAGACCCAGATAGATATAGATAAGATATAAATATATAGATACATAGATACTTTTAAAGGTGGGAAATTGGCTGATTTCCTTTTCCTCAAGGTGTAATGTTTTCACTGTCTCAGAACTTACCAAGAACATGGTATCTAATTTTAGCAGAGATTTTCTTTCATTGCAAAAGTAATACACTGGAAGATCTATGTAGTCTGTTATTTTATAGTAAGAAGTTCATGGCTGGCTAGTGCTTTCTTGTAGAGATGTTCTTATAAACAAATGTAAAGCAGCCAATTTGTCTTACTGAGAATATTACAGATATGAAAGTCATTTACTTGTTGGGCTACAAATATGGACATTTTAGAGATCCTAATTTGCTTTATATGTTTTTGCTTCGGTTTTCAATAGCACTGTACTTTTCATAAAAGCTTAGGTAAGAATAAGGTGTTTGTTAAAGTATTTCTGATGTGATGAGGCAGGGTTTTGTTAATACAGTAAAGCTGACCTACTTTCTATTATGGCCTTTCACTGTAATACTATAATGCTCATTTAAGGAAAGCTTATTGACTTTGGTAATTCCAAGATATCATAGCTATTTACTGTTTTGGTAAATGCGTTGTTAATTTGTACATTTTTTTTTGAGTAATGTTGAAAGATTGTAAATTTACCCATGGTTCAACAAACTCTGTGTAAGCTCTGTGCAGATCCTACACAGAGTTTACATGTTTGTGAGGCAATGTGTGGCAAGTGGTAGCAGGCAATGCATATTAACGACAGTTGGCAAGCCTAAGGTAGGTTTCATGGCTGGCAATCGTGTTTCTGGTCAGGAAACTGTATAAGTGAATGTAGATACAATTCTATTTAAAGTAGAGTACCTACGGTCCACCAATTTGTGTGGAATGCCACAATGACTATCAGGGCTTCACAGACAGCTGTGAATCTCTTAGTGCAACATATCTCTACAAAGGCCAGCATAATGCAGGGACATTTAACCAAAAATAGGGACATATTTGCCATAGATGTCACATAGACGTGGTAGAATGAAATTTAAACATACCTGTCATCCTCTTTGAGCAAGAAATGTGGACAAAGGCATACATAATGGGGGGACAAAGCCCCCAAAATAGCAAAAGATGTTTACTGTTCCACTTCTAAACTTAGAAAGTTGATAGAATAAATAGGCTATATGTTAGCATGAACTTTCTGAGGATCATGAAGTTTGAAACACAAATGACAGTCATTGGTTTCTGACTTCACTTCCACAATGGTATGCCAATGATTTGCCAGAAAACAAAAATGTTATGTGGAAAAGATCACAAATATGAGACCAAAACTGGACATTTTTTTACAAATTAGGACAATTGAGTGGTATGCAGTCAAATGTATGTAATATTGAGTTGCATCAGTCCAGAGAACATCCCAGTGATATGGAAGAAAGCCACCAAATTGATAAGGAAGACATCTGGACATCCTGGGAATATCTGGATAGTTGAGTGGTATGAGTGTGAAGTATAGGGTCCAAACACAGTACAGGACAGTGTACCTACAGTGTAAAGTATTGTGATATTCCATTCCTGGCATTCTGTACTGAAGCTGTGCTAATGATCTGTAACAGGACATGGACTGCCAAGTAAAATGATCACTCAGGGGAAGTGTGTTTATTGAACAGAAACACACAGATTGTTAGAATGTACTTAACAGTGAATAAAAGGTTGAAAGTAATTATGCTACAAATATACAACATAAATAAGATATAAAATAAAGTTTGCTTAAATGTAGAAACAGAGTTTAATTTTCCACAGATGAACTGTATGAATGGACACAGGGAAAGAAGACAGGTGAAACTCTTTCATGTACAGCAGAGGAGGACATGTCAATGGAAGAGGTTTGTAGCAGCAACACCAAGCACATATCTATATGGTACAGTACTGACTGTACAGTGAAAATGTGTTGTCTCTGACTGTCACACAGGATGACATGACAATGGGGAGGATGTCTGTATGAGATAAACATTCATGCATGAATAAGGCAGAGGACATCTATCAGGGATCTGACATATAATGGGGTAGAGTGCATATTGTGATGATGTGCAAACTGATATGCCTGAATATGAGTTTACTCTCAGCATAGGTCTCCTTTAAGGTGACCACATGTAAAGGATCATGGAAAACATTACAAGAACAAACAACAATCATGGACAATATCAGAATAATGCGACCACTAATTCCTATGCTTCTGACATAACATAAGTGCTGTGGAGTGATAAGAGATTAGCCTACATACACCCACTTGATAAACTATTATGATGTGGATAACCATGCACACTGTCCTGGCACTGTAATATCTGCAGGAGGTGTTAGGAGGGACACTACTATCCCTGTATGCGACAGTATGGGCAATACAGTCTAGATGCCTTATGTGCATGGCATATATGTAGAGCCAGTTCTCATGGCTGGGGACAACAACAATGAACTGCCACCTCTATCATGCATAGCTCACACCTGTCCAACATACCAAGATATAGAGCCAGCACAGTTCTTGTCTGTGTTCATACAGACACTCACACACCAATTTCACCTGGAGGACTCCTACAGACATGCACACAACAGTTACTCATTTTGTCTCATTGGTCATGTGTTGGTTTATCCAAATATCTGCCTGCTTCTCTTTCTTACTTACACACACTCACTGATCTTTTGTGTCAGCCTAGGCTTCCTGCCACCCCACACAACACCCAGTGCAAGAGATGATAACTGTGACATATCCCTGTTTCCTATCTTTTGGATTTAAGGATGCATAAACTTTGTGTCTGATGCTCAAGGTTCGTAGCTAACTTAGTCCCTAGTATATCTGCATGTGTGGTGTTAAACTTTAATTGTTACTTTGACTTATATTGGCCTTGGAAAGTTAGACAGATGATAGCATCAAAATTTCCCAACTTTATAGTGAATGCTCTTGTGAGGTTTGTGAAGTCAGAAACTGCAGTGTGTATCATTACTTTCTAACTTCTCTCTTTAATGATTTTCCAGTACAAACATATGGTGCTAACCTGAGGCCATACAGTAATCATCACTAATTTCTGAGAGGTATGACTGTGTGAATCTTTGATACCCGAGGCGTACTACTTATTAATGGACACATATAAGTCAAATAAGTCTTTGCTGTCACATGTTAAGGTAATTTCTGTACAATTCATCTCCCAACTTTTACTTGCGTACTGTACCAACTAATGAAATACAAGGATATGCCATACATTCGTATTATTATTCAACAATACAGTCCAGGTTCAAGATTTACCTTGTAAATGCAGCAGTTGCCACAATTTTAGTTCAGGGCTGACTCTGTCTGATGCAAGCAGTATACAAACAATACATGGGGAGGTAAAGGTTGTGTGATTTGTCTGGTATCAATGTTACTATATGTATGTGAGTAGGAGGAAGGATTTAGGCCCCTAGGTAGTGAGTGAGTGTGTTATGCGTTGCCTCTTAGCCAATGCAATGCCAGGGAATAATGAGCACACCTATGTCTACCTACACCCACAACAGCTGCTGGATCCCCCTCTGACTCCTCATCTGCCTGTGGTTGTGGTTACCTTGGCCTTGGTGGTGGGATTTGTGTCTCTTCCCCTTGCTGATCCTGCTGAAGCTTTTTCCTCAAGATTATGTTGTGTAGCATGGCACATACTGTGAATATTTCTGCACATGTCCATGGATTTTACTGCAGGGCTCCCCCAGATTTATTTAGGCAGTGGAACTGTGACTTCAACAGCCCAAACACACTCTCTATGATATTTCTGGTTTGAATGTGTGCCTCATTATGGCATTCTTCTGTGGGTGTGTGTGCATTTCTGATGGGTGTCATCAGCCACAGTTCCAGTGCATAGGCTGCATCCCCCAGTAGAGGACCATGTGGGATATCCCCTCTAGAAAACATCTGGTACAGTTGGGAGGTGTGCCAGTTATGGGAATCATGGTAACTGCCAGGGTTGCCAGCACACATCATTCAAGATGATTCCCTTGGCATTACATATGGCTCAGCAGTTGATAGAGTGGTAGTCCTTTCTGTTTATGTACAGCCTACTCTGTTCCCCAGGTAGTACCTTCATTTTTATATGTGTTCAATCTATGGCACCCAGTACTTCAAGGTGGTGTGCTACACTGTAGAACTCCTGTATATTTCTGGCCGTCTCATCAGAACTATGGGTAAAATATATGTAGTCACTGTCATGTTGGCGTTTAGTATTCAGAAACTGGTGGAGGATCCTGGATGCTGATGCCTGTGAGACCCCCAGCATGTCCCCTGTTGGTCTCTGAAAGGTACCCGTAGCTAATATTCTAAGGGCTACACATACCTTTAGCTCCTCTGGGATGGGTTCCCCTCAATTGGCTCTGGCTCTGAGTTGAGGATGGCAGAGGTTGCAGAGTTCCAGTAATGTGTCACTGTCCACAGAGTAGCGCTCTACAATTTCCACATCATGTAGGTTGTGAAAAGTTAAATGGGACCTGAAAACTCTCATCCTTCTCAGCCTAGGCCTGTTGGCAACAGCAGCAGCACTGGCTTCAGCCTGTAGTACATACAAATGTACTAAAGCAGCAGCAGCACCTAACGTTCTGTCTGTATAGACTCCTTTCCATGGTTGTATTCCAAAAGTTTTAGAATTCACAGGAAAAACCAGCATGGAGTCTACCCGGATGATTTACAGCTTGTTGAATAGCTCCAGTGTGTAGAAGTGGTTGATTAGCATGCAATTCAGCTGCTTATGTTGTAATTAGCATGCCACTGTGTTTATCTTGTTTGCAAGGGGGTGTGCACCTCTACATGGTGCTTACTGAATCTAAAACGGACTTCGGCTGTGTAGGCTTCATTGAATACCCCTGTTGGATTTCTTTTCATTGCATCTGACTTTAGATTCTTGCAACCAGACTAGCAGGATGTCAACTGATTTCTGTAGGATTAGGATTAGTATTGATACACTGGTGGTACTGCAGAATATAGGGTGTCATGTGTTTACATGGTTTGAATCCTTCAGTCTATTGACGTACATTGTTTGTGAGCTTAGGCAAAATAAAAGGCTATGGATGGAGCCATGTTATGCACAAATGTTTGATATGAATGTTTGAGATAAATGAGTTTTACCAGACAGTATCTTGTGTTGTATTCTGTAGGTATCTAACAAACAAATGCAGGTCAGATATACTACTCTTCTGTGATTTCTACAGTAGAATGGAGTTTAGAAAATGAAGGCACAGACAAACATGGTGCTTGTATGTATTGTTGTTACATTGTCCGTGAATCAAGAATATTAGTTGGCCAGTCCCATATTGAAGTCAAGCTAGCTTCTGGCAATTGTGCATCTAAGGGTTTGGTTTACATAGTAGTATGTCAAGGGTGCCAATATTTTTTATGTAGGTAAAACTGAGAGGGTTTTTAGGAAATGTATATATGAGCATTTGTATGCCATTAGACAGGGGAATGAAAACAACGCCCTATACAGGCATTTAAAAAATTCACCTACTTGTAAACAATTATATTTTGGCATACTACAGATAGTGTACAAAGATATGTGGGGAGGATTTTGGGGGAACAAATTAGAGAGGATGGAATTTTACTGGCAACTTAGGTTGAATGCCCATTTTAAAAAACAGATCTTTGATTTTATAGTTTAAAATGATCGTATAGTAATGTTTTTTTTTTTAATTATAAGCATGTGCTATGTGCATTTGTGTTTAATTGTTTGTATTAATTAGTAGGTGTGGTTTATAGTTGAATGTGCATAAAATCAGGTAAAATGGTGAAGTAAGTTGTTCTGATGAAGTCCTGACTTTTGGACGAAAGTGCTTGACTGTATCATTTTTTTATGGTTTTTGCACATTAAAATCTTGTCTTTTAATACTTGGAAGGTCGTTCTGTAGTTGTGACCCAAGCCTACTTTGCACAAGGTTTGTTTTTTTTAGTTGCTGTTTTTACCTTGTGAACACACTGTTGTTGTTTTTCAAGTGTTTAGAAAATGGGCAACCTGTACATCAATACACTGATTGGAGAATGAACATTCTCCAGCAGGGTATTAATGTACAAGTAATGCCAGGTGAAAAACGAGTCCGCTGCTTCACGGCACCAAATCAAGCAGCCATGGATCCTGGACTGGAATAAAAGGACCACCATTATTTTATGCTCGTTAAGCAGCGGTTCTGCTGTTTATCGAACATAAAATGTAAAAAAAAAAAAGGAGAGAGAGAGAGAGAGAGACTGTGTGTGTGTGTGTGTGTGTGTGTGTGTGTGTGTGTGTGTGTGAGATCACGAGATATGGAGAAAAAGTGAGAGCGATCGCATGTCACTGAATGCATGTATGAATGCAGAGGAAACTGTATGTGTAAGAGATCGAGACAGAGTAAGAGCGATCTTGTGTGTGTGAATGCGAGTATGAAAGCAGAGGAGGCTGTGTGTCTAAAAGCTCGAGAGCGAGAGTGAGAGCGATGTTGTGTGACTGAATGCCTGTATGAAAGCAGCGGAAACTGTGTGCATGAGAGACTGAGAAAGAGTGAGACCAATCTTGTGTGAGTGAATGTGTGCATAAACACAGAGGAGACTGTGTGTATATATGTATGTGTGTGTGAAAGCAGAAGAAACTCTGTATGAGTGTATGAGAGAGAGAGTGTGAGAAAGAATGGTCTCTATGTAAAATTGTTGTGTTTTACTTACTTTATGTTTTAAGCACTATATTATTTATTTTATGTATTTTTGATGTAAAATGCTTCCACTAACACCATTAGCATATATTACAGCAAGTTTAAAACATTAGGTGTAGGAACTATTTTACATTAAACATATGTAAAAAAATAATATAATACGTAAAAGAAATAAATAAGCAAGTAAGTAAAACACAACAATTTTACAGCAAGCCCATTCTCTAAGTGCAATAATACCCTCCAGGGTGTGTGTTAATGTGTAATTAATGCCCTCCCAAGGGTGTAGAGGCCTGGTGCTACATCCCTGGGTGGGCATTAATTACATATAAACACACACTCTGGAGAACATTATTGCTTGATTAATCTTTTAAAAAGAGAAGACGTACTGTAATAGCAACATAACTTTTATCACATTGCTAGGAAATGTAGACTAAGTCAACTAATGCTGTCTGTGTAACATGACCAGGGAGAAACCATGCTGACTCAGTGTAAGTATGTCATGCAAGGAATGGTAGTTCATTAACAGTGTACAAGCAATACTCTCTGTTGGACTTTATTACTTACTTTATTAAATCTTTGTTATCCAGGTAAGTAGATGAGTCCAGGGACTGCTTCAGTCATGACCAAGGTGTTTGTCACCTTTAGACAGTGGAACAAAAATGGAAATTGGCCTGCAATTGTCTATTTTAAAATTTTCTCCACCTTTGCATAATGGCACGATTGATTTTTATTCTTTCCATATGTACAGTAAACTATTGTATTTTACACTTCTGTTTATAATTGTAGTGAGGGGGTATGCTATTGCATTAGTTTATTTTCATTAAGAAGATGAGTAGGAGACTATACATGAGGAAACCCAGGGCTCTTGATTTTTTGTAGTAGTTTCTTGATAGATGCAGCAAAAATATGAAAGAAGGCACTCAGACTTCAAAAACAAATGAATAAATACTGAGCTACCTGTGGCTGCACCAAAATTGTAAGCCAGTCCAATTGTATAGTATAATAAGAGGGAACACCAAACTTCCAACAGGATACAAAACAGCTTCAAGTTTATTAAGCGCTTTCCTCTCTGAAAGTTCTGAGACTTCATCAGAATAAACAAAAAATGCATGCCTATGGTTATATAGTACTATTAATCAAACAATTAAACACATTTAAAGGAATGACATTTTTTTTTTAAATTTTGAAGAAAAAAACTTAAAGAAAAACATACAGTTCCATAAAAAAAATATTTCGGAAGGCAGAACCATATCTACCTAACCAAGGCCTTTGTTTTTAATATTGGTAAAATTGAAATATTTTCATTAATGCCAGATTCTACAATCACGTTTAATTTAAATTGCCATTTGAGTTCACTTCATTCTATTTGAAGTTCCCACCATCCCCCTCTAGTGGTCTTCTGAATAACTTCCAAAATACCAAACTTGAACTTAACAAATTGCCTGCATTTAACTGAATGTTTATATAATGCATTATTTTTGTTATGATTCCTAATAGCATAAATATGTTCGTAGATGCATTTTCTCAGTAATCTTTCTGTTTTACCGACATAATAAAAATTGCAGGATGGACGCACTGCCAAGTATACTAGCCCTTTTGTAGCACAATTACCTTGATGAACTATAATACGTTTCGTGGTAGAAGGTAAAACACACAATGGTCCTTCAAAAATATAATTACATCATGGTAGAAGGTAAAACACACAATGGTTCTTCAAATATTTAATTACATTGTGCACAATGTGGCAATTGTGCACAATGGTTCTTCAAATATTTAATTACATTGTGCACAATTGCCACATTTACTAATGCCCCTGTTGTTTAATATTTGAATATGGATGGGGTGTTCAGACAAATATTTTAAAGTTTTTCCCATCTTGTAAACAAACTGTGGCTGTCCGCCCACTGCTCTTAACAGGTCACTACTGGTAGTAAAAGTAAGCCAGTTTCTCTACATAATATCCTTGGTTTCTCTGAAACCTTCACCATATGTTAAAATCATATAGAGTGTCCATGGCTCTCATCTCCTTGTGGTTTAAAAAATTAACATTTTCTTTACCTAGAATACGTTTAATTCTTGCACCCCATTCATGTGCTACCTTGAGGCTAATACTCAATATTATGTTTCTAGGGTAGCCTCTTTCTAAAAAAAAAAATTAAATAATGTTAAACATTTCATTCTTAAAAATCTCCCAACTAGAACTCATACGGGCTTTCCTTACTAACTGGTCCATAAAAATGTTCCTTTTTGTGTGTTTGGGATGGTGGCTCTAGTAATCCAAAATTTGGAAACAAAAGAATAACTTACAAAATCCTTAACTAAGGTGACATCCAAAAGGTTTATGACAGAATCCGAGAAGGAATTTGTGAATTTAAGGAAACTGAAAATATTTTCCAAGTAATCCCTAAATTCATTCATGTCAGTCATATTGTCCTTCCACAGAATAAAAATGTCATCTAAAAACGTAGGTATATAACCCACTTGTTTTGAAACCTATGAATAAAAATATATCTACGTTCCCAACTGTATATTACCAGGTTGGCATAAATGGGGGCACAACATGTCTATATAACACTGTGTGCGATGGATACTAATGTGACTTATTACAAGTAATAATAATGCTTTCATACATAGCATTGGTAAAATCAACTTGACATGTAATATCTTTACTGCTTGTGAGTTGAATTAGAACCCTTGACAATACATCTATATTTCATGGAGGTCCAAAGTCAACAGCATCATGCCACATCAGCCTGTTTGCATGTCATGTATAAATACTACAACAAATAACAGTCTGAAGAACTTATGGAACACATGGGTAAACCTCAGGATCTATAGCCCGGCCATAGACAATACGAATAAGTGCTATATTGTCACAGTATTGATAACATCATTGTAAAGAATCATCATTAAAGACATATCCATAACAGCAGCAACACATTTATAACAGTTTTGTTAGGAGACATGAAATGAGAAATATTCATAATTTTATTTATTTATTTATTATTTATTTATTTTACATTTGTTTACCGGGCTAGTCTAGCTGGATACATGTCCATTTTCAGTAGAGGCCCGGGGAGAAAAGCTCCAAGAAGAAGGTACAGATAACATAATAGATGCTAAGACAGTAAAAATTACTATAGGCTTTACATATATTTGAAATAGAGATAAAAATAAAACAATTGGCTATACATGTAGTTGAAACAGAGAATAAAAATACAACAATTGGCTTTACACACTATATAAAACAGGCACAGAACTTAAGTAAATAATCTCACATGCTTCAATTGCAATTGCATAATAATATTATCATCACATACTAAGTACAGATAGAGTCAGAATCCACAGGTTTCTATAGTTACACCATAGAGTGCAAGGAATTACCAGTAAGAATTGTGGATGATCCATAAATCAGCATTCATATGTTGTTAACACCTGCAATTAAAGTTTTTCTATACATCTGCATATGGGACTGAAACTATTTAGAAGGACAACACCTGTATGCATAAAGTTCAACACATCACTCCAGTAACTTATGACAACCTCTGTTAAAATTATCATTTTGAGTGAATATGAATGTCAGCATGTACCTTTTGAAATGAGTAACTTTAACAGATGCACTAATCACCACACAGAAATTCTACCAATTGCCAATATGCCTCTCACTTCAAATCAGAAAATCAAAGTGCACCTTGTGTGCAACCAAGTTTAAGTAGCATTTGCATCATACATAATTAATGAGGTTAATTAAAATTCAAGCTTTTGGAAACCCATTCATGCACATTCACACAAATTGCAGTAATGCACCAAAACACCCAGGTGTACCGTGTAAACACTCAATAGATATCAGTAAATGGCTCCATGTATGGCACATGCCAATTATCTTCCAATGATCTTAGAACATGACATCAGCATCCCTTTCAAATATTGATTTTGATAAATTTAATGATCAGACCATTGCCGACTGCAAACTGAGTGGTACCTCAGTGAGCATTGCTGTGTTTTTGTGTTTTTCAGATTTCTTCTACTTGAGGATCATGATGGCTACTTCAAGGAGACTGAGACGTGTCCATTAACCCAACTGGACCCATGAGGAGACAACTTAGATGTTAACTGCATACCCCAAATTGGAGCAGAGGATGAGAGCCAGACCCAGGAACTTCACTGTGATCAATGAGTGAAACCAGATCATGAGGGAGTATCGATGGAGGACAGGGATCTACTGCACTGGAGTGCAGGTTCGTCACCACTATAATGACCTGCATCAGAGGGACATGGAAGAGCTTCAGAAGCAGCCTGTAGATCCCTACATTAAGTACCAGTATATTCTATATGTACCTGAGAAATGCTACAGATGTTACAGATATAACTCTGTATCATATATATCACATAGATGTTTTTAGAACCATGTATTAGTTGCTGTTGTACTTAACATGAGGTGATAGTTAAGTGGACTTGGTAAATCCTGTCCTTTTAACTATGGCTTAAATTCCCATTCTGTTAATTTATTTAATAATGTGTCTAATATCCAAAAGTATGTCCTTTGTAGATGTACATATGTTTTACAACATCTAAGTATATAACTTCACATAGCCCCTGTTCTCATGCATCACAGATGCCTGTAGTGCCTAGGCCACAGATGACTGTGCATTTTGTAGTTTTCCATTATATTCCTACTGTATCATCTATTGGACCTATAGCTTGCACTTCCTTGCAAGATATAGGTCCCCCTCTATGACCCAGAAAACCCATACCATGTATTTAAACTTATTAGAAACACTAACCATCCAACCCAATACCATATTCATATGGTGACTTTAATTACTCTACTATTAACTGGGAATCCTATACAACACCAAACATGCATGCACAGATATTCGCGGATTTTATAAACACAAACCCCCTGGACCAGATAGTCAATACACCAACCAGGATGCAATCATATGGGATCTGGTCCTCACTAATATGGGAGACTGCTGCACATCCTCTACTGTACTGCCTTCCATGGTAAGGTCAGACCACAAAATGGTCACTTCTGAAGTAATAAAAAACATGGACACCCAGCTAAACCTGAAATATTCAAAAGCTATTCTAAGGTTAACCTCCTGCTATTAAGTGAGAACCTGGCAAAATATCAAGCCCCCATAAACTCTGAGAACACTGCTGCCTAGGCAGAACTGTTCACAGAAACCCTGTACAAGCATGTTAATAGCTGCATAGATGCATCTGTACCCACCAAGAAGAAGTACAGAACTAACTCTAAAAACAAGCCACCCTGGTGGAATCACAAAATCAATAGGCTGTATAACAGGAGGAAGAAAATCATGGCAAAAATTAGGAGGTGCAGCACCCAGCAGGATAAAATCACTCTTAAGAAACAGCTCAGAGGACAAATGAAGTCTACCAAAGCCAAATTTGAGGTAGGTTTGGCCTCCCAGGGCAAGGACAACCGCAAAGCATTCTTTAGCTATGTCTGCAACCTCAATGGCAATACACAATTGTGTGCAGAGCTCATTGTAAATGGAGCTGCCTATACTGAGCCAAAAGATATAGCAAACCTCCTGGCTGATAAATTCAGCTCCAACTTTACCCCCTCTCTCCCCCTCAACCTTCCCTCAGGAAATATCATCAAATATAACTCTCCTCAGGAAATATCATCAAATATAACTCCCGTTACTATCAATAGGGAACAGGTCCTTAATGCTCTCTAAGACCGAGAACACTGCATCAATGAGCCCAAAAAATATTCCAGGATGCCTTCTAAATCATTCTGTGTTACACAACTTATAAACAAAGGCATGGCATCTAAGTCCAAGGAAGTCATTGTTCCACTGTATTCGACATACATCAGACCTATCATTGAATACTATGCCCCCTTTGGTATGTACCTAATCAGGTACATCCAACAATTGGAACATCCAAGAGGTTCCTCACTAACACAATACAGGGCTTAATTAACATGTCCTATGCAGACTGCCTCAAGGCCCTATCTCTGTACACTGTCTCCTACAGGCTTTTGAGGGGAGATCTTTGCCTGGCATACAGGGCATTGTCAGACCCCACTCTGATGGACCTCCTGCATATCCACAAAACAAACTGCAGCAGAATTACCCATTCTAAATACTTAAACCTTGCTTGTGATATAAATAGTACCTGCTGGAGAGATATGTATGTATCTCAGAGACTATCCTGTCTATGGAACAGGCTCCCCATCCACGTGAAGCAAAGTTCCTCTGTAAACAAATTCAAGTGCAACTTGGACAATTGGATGAGAAACCAGAAATTCAGCCCTGGTTTGACACCTATGTCTCTAATGGACACAGGTACCCTGTAAATGTTTTATCTCCCAGGCCCATGCTTACTCTTATCAAGGGTATCAGAACTTGTCAGAGATTTGGGATGCATGGCTAGGCTTAAAAAGACCCGTGTGGTCATTAGCCTAGTAATCATCTATGAACCTGTAATACAAACACATATATAATTTCCTTACATCATGCCTCCTAAACAATTACACAAACATGTTTATTTAATTTAAAAAGTAATGCCTGTCTCATTGCTTACACATATGAGTTTAGTTATTTGTTGGTAGCTCTTATTTCTTTACAGTGAAAGGTCCAAAACTTGTACACATTTTCTGTATTCATCCATTCACTACAGGATTTGTAAGAAACACCTTTGTTTTCTACAATAAAGCCTTTGCTGAATGTTACTTCAGCTTGTAAAGCAAATGCTCAGTAAGTCTAAATTGTGGTGTGTTGTAGGTTCCAGACCAAATAGGGAAAATATATATCTGTAGCAGTTATCTTGGTTAATGTCACCCATAGCATTTTTGGAATAACCATATTGGAATAGTTTATATTAAGGTTTATGTTGTGCATAGTAATGGCACTCTGATGCAGTCTTCGAATTTCTACGAATATGGCCATACTCCATAATGTTCTGGTGACATCAGCTTTCTAATGACAGGTTTTCTAGAACAGTACCTGTTTGGTTAAGAATAATGTGTTGACTGTTAGCTTGGCCTGTAAAGCAACTGGCCAGCATATTGTGGGTTAAGTACCACACAGGAGAAACATATATCTGTACCTGTTACCTTGGTTAACATAACCCATGGCATTCTTTGGAAGAACCATTTTGCAATAGTTTATATTAATGTTTATATTATGCATGGTAATGACTCACTGATATAGTCTTCAATTTTCTACAAATTTGGCCGTAATCTGTAATGCTCTGATAACATCAGCTGTTGAACAACAGCTTCTGGAGAGCAGTACCTGTATGTTTCACAGTAGCATATGCTGACTATCAGCTCAGGTTGTAAGAAAGCAAGCCCTTGTGTCTACATTTTGGTGTGCTTTGGGTTCAAATCTGGAAAGGGGACACATCTGCCTGAAACTGTTATCTTGCTTTAATATCCCCAGAGCACTAATTTATAGAAGCATATTATAAACCACAAAGGGAAAAAAGAGAAATCCACAAATCCACAAATCACGAAGCCAAATCCACGAATTTATTGGTTAGCGCTTTCATGCACCATCAATACGTGCACTTCCTCAGACAAATGAATTAAAAAATTACACTGCTTAAATACAAAAAAGACATCAATTAACGAGTTAGTTAAACATTTTTTAAAATGTTTTTTTAAAAAAAAGATATTTGATTTATCAACTTGAAGAACAAGAATTGCTGTGGCAATTACGCACAAATGCATATGTTTATCCTGGTATCAATGATATGTGTTCCATAAAATGTATACTTAGATTGAAAGCCTTGGAACGATAAACTTTGCAAGTAAATTAAATTTATAATATGATACTTATACTTGATAAATCAAATATCTTTTTTTTAAAAAAAACTTTTTAAAAAATTTTTACATATATATATATATATATATATATATATATATATATATATATATATATATATATATATATATATATTTTTTATATATATATATATATATATATATATATATATATATATATATATATATATTTTAACATGTTGAACTGGTTAACATAGATTTATTATTATTTAGGAGCAGATTATTTTTTAGGTGTTGTGTATAGTAAAATTGTTGGGTAGGTAATAATATAATTTAATTTACATTATCCAATTAATTAATTGGCTAACTCGTTAATTGATGTCTTTTTTGTATTTAAGCAGTGTAATTTTTTAATTCATTTGTCTGAGGAAATGCACGTATTGATGGTGCATGAAAGCGCTAACCAATAAATTCGTGGATTTGGCTTCGTGATTTGTGGATTTGTGGATTTCTTTTTTTTCCCGTTGTGGTTTATAGTTGTTTTGTTTGATTTATTCATAGAAGCATATTACACTGATAGATATTAACATATATTTTGAGCATAACTGCAACTAATATGATTATTCACTGAATTCCTGAGAATATATATGTAATCTATAAAATGTTGTTAACATCAGTTGCTTAACTGTGTGGGCAGTACAGCTTACTAAATCTTGTTATACGTTTGATCAATGTTTTGAGTAATATTGTATACTTTGTAAAAATGCTATGACTCATTTTTCTCATGAAATGTTAAAGTCAATAGTAGAATAACATCATCCTCAAATTTAAAGGGACTGGGATGGTCAGAATAACAGCTGAAATGAACAAAAGATAATATGTATGTATTTTCCTACTGATGTGCAATATAACAGGGAATAATGGTTCTCACACATAACTTTCTGTGTCCTTAATGTACATTACATGTATGTTTCTGTTCACAGAAGTTGTATGCTACATGATACTTTCATTGCCTTAGGAATGTATGCTCTGCATTACAGTTACTGTATCTGAACATAGTGATAACTTGAATGTATTTTTCCAGCTGTATAGCTATATGTATAGCATATGTTCGTGCGTTGTAATCCTAAGCTAATAGCGTTATTAGGAGACATCCCTCATAAAGATGATGTCATAACATTTTTTCACTGAGTGTAAAACATTCTCTCTCAGTTATGATGTGTTAGACAGGCAGGTTGTGCAGTTTAGATGCAGATTGTGGTTCCAGGTTTGGATCTTATGTTCTCCAGTCTGTGTTCCAAGATGTTAACACCTGAATGTAAAAATGTCAACTGTGTATTATGCTCATCTAATGTTCTTCTGAAAGAAATGTCTACAAACTGTGTTAAGAAATGCATATCAGTTTTATTTGAGAAATAAATGCTTTATACATTCTATTTTTGTTTTAGACGACAAGGAGCACATTCAGAACAGAGCCACATGCATTGAGCAGATGTACAGGCTGGAGGATCAGATCTAGGAGAGAGGTATGTTGATTGTTTAACGTATTTTAGGGAATGAAATGCATCTTCCCCAGTTTTGGGGCCTGTATTATTCACATTAACATGTGTATTGATTAAAATGTAGGAATACCCATTATGTATCAGTAAGGTATGTGAAATCCAGACAATGTAGCTATGCTTATAACTGTGGATAAATTCTAACAATGCTGATGTTTTATGTATCTTTCAGCAATTTGGCCAGCACACATGTTTTAAATGTACTCCACAACATAAATAGTTGTTTTTCTATATATATCACACATATTTTAAGGTGAATGTTTTACATGCAAGTCTAAGTATTTTGACTTGTGCTTTTGGTGTGTGTGTGTGTGTGTGTGTGTGTGTGTGTGTGTGTGTGGCTATAACTGGTGGTGAGAGAGAGTAACTCAGGCTCAAACCCTCAACCTTAGGTACATGTAACAAGAACCTGAATTCCTTACCCACCACCATTTGTGAAAAGCATTCAGATTTTTGCCTCATATTTTTGTTCTGTTCCTCATAAAATCTGTGGTTTTCTGGATTTTGAATTCACTAAATAATGACAGACATTTCAATTTCAGACTTCATATTCTTCAGAATGGGCCGCAGTGGTGCAGCGGTTAGCATTGTCACCTCACAGCAAGAGGTTCTCCCATTTGAGTCTTGGCTGGAGTGCCTTCTGATTGGAGTCTGCATGTCCTCACTGCAGTTGTATGACATTTAAAGACATGCAGGTAGGTGCATGCGTGAATGGGTGTGCCTTCTTTGAAGATTGGGCATCGGGCTGGTAACTCGGCACTGTAAAATCCACTGCCAATCATTAGCGGACCGGAGTTTCACTGTGGCGATCCCTAACCGGGAAAAGCCAAAAGACTTCATATTCTTCAGAAAGTACATGGTAACACATAACATTTTATTCTAGCAATTTTCTAAGTTTATAAGATCAATATTTGAAATGTGTCCCTATTTTTGAGGCTGTATTCCCCCATTATTGGCTTTGTGCAGGTTTTTTTGTGCTAAGAGGTTGAGAGCTATGGTGAGAACTGAGTTCACTGAATATGTTTGGGGGCTGTATTCCCCCATTATTGGCTTTATCCAGGTGTTTTGTGTTAAGATGTTGAAAGCTATGGTGAGAACTGAATTCACTAAATGATAGCCATTTAAGTTTCAGTCTTCCTGTCTTTCAAGAAACAGCTGATTTGGCATAGTGGTATGTTGAATACGACAACAGCCAGTTCACCAAACTCGATTTATTTGCTGTACAGTCTCTAGCGCCTCGGCTTAACAAAGCCTTCAAGGAGTAAATTACAATACATCACTATATGTGTATAAATAGGTAATAGTGATGTATTGTAATTTACTCCTTGAAGGCTTTGCCGCTTTGAGGAGACTGTACAGCAAAAAAAATCTTTGGGTGACTGGGCTGCTGTGTCGATTCTACATTTGGATTCCTTTTCCTTTTCGAGCTGAAGAGCTGGTGTTGTGATTTTTGATAGTGGTATGTTGCTCTGACTGTAGTGTACAGGGTCCTGGGTTTAAGACGTGGCAGTGAAATGCATTGGAATAGCACATCATTTTATTCTAGCAACTTCCCAAGTTTATACAAGCAATGTTTAAACTGTGTCCCTGGTTTTTGGGCTTTTGTGCCCCCCTCCCCCAATACATTTTTGCCATTTTCCAGATTTATTGTGCTCATGTGCTGCAAAGTTGAGAGATACAGTTGAGTGTCGAGTGGATATTACAAGGTGCTAAGAGCTTTAGGGGAAGAGAAGTATAGTGCTGCTTATGCTGAGTCTACTTACATTGTTAATAACACAACAGGTACAGTACTTGTTTTTGATGCAGAAGACTGTGGGTTCTACTCCCGCAATATGTAGATGGATTGCTGATACTGTACTGCGTTGTACTTTTAAAGGGGGTAGATGCTGCATTCTTGAGAACGTCCTCCTTGGCAAAGATACCTAGTGATTATCAACCTGTTATCAGTTTGCCACCCATTCCCTATTGCAATATTACTAGCTTGCCATTTTTTCATGTAGCATGGGTTATTTATTCCTCAAGGGCAACAGGCACTTTATTTGTAGATGAAACAATGAAATATAAAGTTGTTTGCTAGCAGCAACTTTTCATTAGTTACAGCTCTTTTTAATGTGGAATTATTTAGATGACTTTTCCTTATGCAGAGATTGTGCATATTTACTGATACTGGTGGACTGTAGAATTTTGAGTAGACTTTTATGATGGAAATTTTCTGAATTGGGCAGTTTTGTCATTATTGGTTCATGTATTTTGTTTCATTTTTACTGAGAAAAATGTTCAAAACAATAAATTTAAAACCCCCTCTAACAACTGTACTGTATTATACAGGAATACAATTTAATACAATCAGAAAGGTGTATCAAAGAACATATGTATGTTTCATGTGCAAGGGGCCTATGATTTGAAAACAGCCCAAAGTTAATCTTTATCTGCCACTGGCCAGATGTATTTTCTTTAAATATGGGTTTCAATGAGTTTCAAGGGCAGAGAAGTTTTAATGCTAAGTCTATTTTCATTGTGAGACTGCATTGCTTTGTTTAGCAGGTGTCTATTAGTGTTTGTGCTGTAAAATGTAAAATAAAACTTTTAAATGAAATCCAAACCATAGTAGAAGTAAAGCAGTATGCACATTACAGTGTTTATGGTAAATGGGGTGAAATAGTCAAGTAATGGGACACTGGAATGGCTGCAAGGAGGAGGCCACATTCGACCATGATTTTGTGAGGGGTGAAAGGGTGGCAAACTCAAAGACAGCCCCAACTGAACTATACTTCTCCCCTGTCCAGATTTTCGCAGAATGAATAGATTGTTGCTTTTTCTTTTTGGTTTGTTCCTCATAAAATATGTGTTTTTCTGGCAAATCATTTAGGAATGAAGTCACTAAATAATGACAGACATTGAGTTTCAGACTTCATACCCTTCAGAAAAAAGCATTTTAAAAGAAGACCTGTTATTCTGTCAACTGTCTAAGTTTATGCAAGAGCAGTTTTTAGTACTGTCTGTATGTTCCCCCAATATAGTTGGCCTTGCCCAGATTTCCTGCATTAAGAGGTTGAGAGGTACCCGCAAATAAATCACTTTATAGAATTTTATTTTATTTTATTTATTTATTTTACATTTGTTAACTGGGCTAGTCCAACTGGATATATTTCCATTTTCAGCAGAGGCCCGGGGAGAAAAGCTCCACAGTAACATTTAAAAGTTTATAATGCACAATTATAAGAGAAAAAAAATAAAAAATGTAAGACAAAAATAAATGAGAGAACAGTGGTTACAAAGTCATACTATTTAAGCAAACACCATATTCAAAAAGAATTATTTACACAAATATAAAGAAAAAATTAGTTAAAAATAATTAGAGAGCCTTAGCTAAAGAGAAGTATGCTAATTAAGAAATAAAAAAACTTTGAAAGGAATAAGATACTCTTACATTAAATATGTGAGGTTGTTTACAATATGTTCACAGTTATTTCATCTCCTGTTTGCAACACTAATTTATAACAGTTACCGCTACTCAGGGGTAAGTAGTGTTAAAAAGGTGAGGGGAGGCAGGATAGAGAAAATGGCAAAAGAGAATGCAGACAATTAGTCAGGGTAACAGCAAGGGCATAACCAGTGTGTTTTAAGATGTTGCTTGAATGAGGTATATCCATACCTCTCAACTGTCCCTGACTTTGGCTCAAAATGTTGCTCTCCCCCTAATAATCCCTCCGTGAAATAGCAATTTTGGATGAAAATGTGGAGGGTTTACAATTGATAAATAATTGTAATGATCAGAGTTATAGATTACTTTTATTTCAGAAATGCATGTAGATTCTCTTATTTTGTCAGCTGCTCAACTTAACAGTCCTAATATTAAAAACGTGTCCCTTTTTTGACAGGTTCCCAGTTGTATTCTGTGGCTATTTTATATTTTGTCATCACATTTTTGGTCCATTTTTCATAAAATTATGGTTTTCTGGCAAATTAGTGGGAAATCATTAAAGATTAAAGTTAGAAAACAATAACAGACATTTGAGTTTCAGATTTCATACCCTTCAGAAAATTCATACTGATGCAAGACCTACTATTCTATTATCTTTCTAAGTTTATAAGAGCAGTATTTAAAATTGTCCTTATTTTGGGGCCTTTGTCCCACTTCTATTTATGGCTTTGTCCAGATTTCTTGCTCTGAGGTTGAGAGGTATGACAAATGTGTCAGGGCCATCGCAGTCAGCCAGAGACATTTCAAATTGTGACATACTTGTTGTACCCCACTCCCCATGTAGTGACTCTGGATGTGTCCAAGCAAGGCAAGGAGCAGTTATACTGTGTAAGTGTGCAGAGTATCCCCCCATCCAAGGTAGACACAAGTACTGCAGTGGCTTTTCATCTGTCCTTCATTTTGCAGAATGTTCTGGTTTTCTGTCATATTTTTATACTGTAGATTTATGCTTTTTAATATTCAAAAAATGCATGTTGTTGCAGTGTCTGATGCTATGTGTTTAAGTAGCAATGCTTTAATGACCATCAGGTAAGTTTGTCTGAGATTGTAAGATGCAAGTAAGCTTTAATAAGCACACTATTAAAGAATTGCCGACATTGAAATCCTTTTTGTTGTTGCCATGCAGAGAATATTTACATAACTAGATAATGTATAAGCCTTAGATATTGAAATGCATATGACAGTATTTGTAATAAAGGACAGGATTACAGTATTTTCAGAATCTTGTTACATTTGTTGGAGACTTGCAGTCATCTTTGCAGGCTTTACCTGTAAACTAAACAGAATGCCAGTCTATCGTGTGTGGTCCATAACCTGTGCAGTAATCCTTTAAGCAATTTATCTTGAGCTTGTTTCTTGTTTGCTGTTCATTTTTTACTTTAATCACCATTTCCCCATGAAACAAGTAGATAGTTGTTGTCACGCAGCAGGTTTTTTTTGAATAAGAAACATTTTTACAAGTGGAAGTATCACAGAGATTGCTACTTTCAGCATGTTACTTGGTACTTTTATAAAGCTGAATAGAAATTATAATCAGAACTGCAGTGCAAGGATAAGTGGGTTGAGTTGAGTGCTGCTTGTTTTTATATAGTTGATTTTGACTGGCATTCCAGTAATGTATTTAAAAAGTAATTGATCTTTTCATGCCTCACAACCTTTTTGTTTCCAGCTAGATATTAAGTAAGCTGTTATGTAGCCAATGCATTGAAATGTTTTATTTGTCTTCTCCACTTCATTTTGCCTTGATTGGACTCTCATAATGACGGTTTGGCACCCAGGGCAGCGTATTTAATTGAAGTCCCAGTTTTTGTTGTTTTGAGCATAGCTCTGCCCCTTTCTAGTTGATCACACCCCTTCCTGTTGGCACCACCCATTCAACTGTCTCCTGCAGCACCCCTTTGATTTGAAGGTCTGTATTAGATAATCAAACTTTCAAAAGTTCAAGTGTCACATGGTCGACACCATATGATCACATTTTTTAAAGTTCAAACATTTTAACAGAGATCTCCATACAGTGCAGAATGGGAAGCTTTCCCTTTTCTGCACTGTAGTGCGATCGCGGAAGTGGTATATTTAAAGAGAGGGGGGTGTGGGGGGGCACCACCGCCCACAGTGGGGGTGCAGTGCAGCTTGCCTTCCTGCTTAAAATGTTCAAGTAGGTTATTTGTGTAGATTATTTTTTTTATTAGATGTTTGAACTTTTAAAAGTTTGATCATATTGTGTCGACCATATGACAGTCGAACTTCTAATATACAGACCCGATTTGAAGTCACCAGCCGCCACTGCATTTTACAATGCTATTCGCAGGTTTTGCTCTGATATTGGTGTAATGCAATGATTTCCATGAACTTTATGGAATACAACCCCATATTAGTAAATACTTTGACTTATGTGTAAAGTCTACTAATGGAGGACCCCAAGCCAACTGAGATCTATAGAAGAGCAAAAAAAAAAAAAAGAGGCTCAATACTTAAAGAGTATGAGCTTAAACTGTTATTATAGAATGTTCATCAGATTTCATGTCCAATTAAAAGACTCTAGGGTAATCACTTTTCTAAGAAAAACTACTCCTAGTATAATATATTTCCAAGAAATACATTTGCAGGAGTAAGAAAATGACAACAGTCTGAAAGCAGGAAATGATAAGAGCCCATTCTCATTGTATCCTGGTGATAAGCACAGACGGATGATCATTCTGTTCAAGAAACAACTACATATTACTAGAGGAGATAAGAGATTTTATAATGAAGGCAGATTTGTAATCTATACATAGATAATGGAAGGGTAATGCTTAACAATAATCAATGTTTATCTACCCCTTTGACCTAAACTTGAAGCATCTAGCTCTTAGAACTAAAGAAATGAATGACATTGAAGGATGGTATGATTATTCAGTGGTGGAGTCTGGAACGTTCTCATTCTGCCCTAGAAGTTTCTCAGTATCTATTTAGGTAGATAATATGAGATGGTATATAAACTTGAGTGATATGATAATAAGCTAAACATAACAGTCATTAATTAATCCTATAAACATTTTTAAAGCAAACAATGGTGATTAAATGTTAATGACAGCATTTGTTTATTTTTGGATAAATACATTTGTTTACAGATGCACGGAACATGAAGGTGGCAACAATCTGTGACTATTAGGTTCATAGGTTCATAGGTTTATACTAGGCTATCTGCCCTAAGGCATTTATAAGCCTAGCCCAAATTATTGTGATATGAAAAAATACTGTGCCCATTAGTTTGTTGTGCCTCTGTCCAGCAGTGACCCAGAGATGATTCCCGGGGTAAACCTACGATCTCCCATCCACAGGTCTAGATTTCTCTTGAACAGAGTCAGCGAGGTGCTCTGCCTCACATGGACCGGGATTTTATTCCACAGCATAGGGAGTCTCTGAGTGATAAATCTATCCCTCCAGCACGTCCTATTTATATCCGTGCTAAGGTTTAAGTCGCTTGCTCTAGTGGTTTTGGTGGATTTGGATTTTTGAGGTGGAGCATGTCCATTAATTCCGGGTTGGACATGGCCTTGTATGTCAGGCACATGTCACCTCTGAGCAGACGGTATGCGACTGAATAGAGCTGGAGTTTCTTCAATCTGGCAGCATATGACAGATTTTGGAGTCCCTTTATCCTTTTGGTGAGGAACTTTTGGGGTCTCTCCAATTGCTGCAGATGTCGGGTGAGATACATCCCGAATGGGGCATTGTACTCGATCATTGGTCTGATAAGTGAAGAGTACAGGGGAACAATGACCTCACTAGATCTGGATGTGAATCCCTTCATGATCAGGTGGGCAATGTAGAAGGTCTTTCTAACCACTTTAGCAATGTGAGTGTCAAAAGAAAGGCCACTGTCAACCTGGGTCCCCAGGTCCCTGATAACCTCTTCTGTGCTTAGTGGATTGACACCTATATGGTAGCTTGGGGTTACCTTGTTTTTCCCGAAGGGTATGACTATACATTTTTGGCGTTTAACTTCAGGCCATGGCTCTGGCACCAGCTATCTGTTTCCGTGAGTCCCTTCTGAAGGATATCAGTGTCCGATGCACTTTCCACTATGGCGCCCAGTTTGCAGTCATCTGCAAACTTTGTCAGCCAAAGTCCTCCCATGTTGGCCTGTACTTCTGAGAAGTAGATGCCAAACAATAGGGGCCAAGGACCGAGCCCTGTGGGACACCACTTGTGACCGGCTTGGAGTCTGACACAGCGCCAGCAACTCTAACCCTGTGGGTTCTGTCCTTAAGCCAGTTTGCAACCCATCTTGTGACATATGGGTTTACATTTAAGCTGGTAAGTTTTTCTACAATACCTGAGTGGGGTATTGTGTGAAAGCCTTGCAAGGTCAAGGTAGGCTGTATGGACTGCCTTTCCCTCATCAATGGCCTTGGTGACTATTTCAAGAAGTCGACCAAGTTCAAAAGGCATGATCTTCCCTTGACAAAGCCAAACTGGGTCGGGTCCAATGTCTGCAAGTCCCCTATATCTTTGTTTATGAGCTCCATTATGATCCTCTCCATAGCTTTGCAGACTAGACTTGTTAAGCTTATGGGCGGTAATTACCAGGGTCCGTGAGGCGCCACCTTTGTGGAGTGGGACCACAGTTGCCGTCACGCCACTCCTTGGGCACGTATCCTGTGGTAAGGCTGAGATTAAACAGCTGCCTTATGTGCGGGTTTAATTCCTCATTTAGCTCGTAGCACACAGCCGGGGACACCATCCGGTCCCATTGATGCTGTGTTTTTAGCTTTAGAGAGAGCAGCTTTCACCTGCGCATTTGAGATGTCCGGGAGGCTACACTCGGCTGGGATAGTTATCTCTCCTTTAGGGGAGAGGGTGAAGTTTGCACTGAACCTGTCTGCCAGTATGTTGGCAATGTCTGTGGGTTCAGTGATTTTTGTATCATTTTGGACTAATTCTGAGCATATCTGTGAGTTTCCACCCAGGTTCCTAACATAGCTGAAAAAGGCCTTATGATTGTCCTTTGAATCCATGGCAGAGGTCTAAATCTATTGTGCATGAACAAACAGATGCAGACTTTTGAAACAAATATTCACAGTTGCGTCTAAATAAAATATGCATGTTATTTGTTCTTCCTGTCTGAAAGAAAATTACCTGCACATGTGGAGGTAATATTCATTCAATCCTGAATTTTTTTGGTTATATTAATTTGGCCTGAGAAAGATTACTCAACACATTCAGTCAGATTCAATAAAGCCTACATGGTCCTTTTATACCATGTGTGTGTGTGTGTGTGTGTGTGTGTGTGTGTGTGTGTGTGTGTGTGTGTGTGTGTGTGTGTGTGTGTGTGTGTGTGTGTGTGTGTGTTCGTGTGATGCGCACAAGATAGCAGACTGTTTTGGATTCATTAAGTGTCTCTACATGGTGTGTAGAGCCATGCAGAGTCAGACAAACAAGGTAAACATTGTAGCCTGCAAATTACAGCATAAGCCACTGAACTATATGCTAATCAACCAATCCAAGATGGAGGAGCTATTTAACACGTTATAAAGCAACTTTGTAGACTCAGTGCTGGTTTCCCCTGTGATTTCCAAACCTACTGGAATACAGCCAGGGAAAGAAGTCTACACAGAAACAAAGTTAGGGGCTGCTGGTGCTTTAATTCATCTGTATATGCAACAGGCTGAAGTCTATGCTGCTGCTGCTGCTGCTGCTGCTAATAGACCAAGGCCAAGAAGGAGAAGAGTTTTCAGACCCCATTTAACTTATCACAATCTGCATGATTTGGAAATTTTAGAGCACTACAGTGTGGATAAGGACACACTACAGAAACTCTGCAACCTCTGTCATCCTCAACTCAGAGTCAGGGCAAACCATCCCAGTAGTGACAAGGGTATGTGTAGCACTTAGAATTTTAGCTACAGATACCTTTCAGAGACCAACAGAGGACATGCTGGGGGTGTCATATGCATCAGCATCCAGGATCCTCTGTCAATTCTTGACTGCTATGCTCCAACATGCCAGTGGCCACATATATTTTCCCTGTACTCCTGAGGACAGGGCCATAAATATGTTGGAGTTCAACCCTGTAGTACACTACCCTGAAGTACTGGGTGCCATAGATTGCACACATATAGAAATTAAGGCACCACCCAGGGAACAGGGCAGGCTATACATAAATAGAAATGGTTTCCACTCTATTAACTGCCAAGTCATGTGTAACGCCAAGGGAATTGTCTTGAATGTGTGCGCTGACAACCCAGGTAGTTACCACAACTCTCATATCTGATATACCTCCCAAATGTATCAGATGTTCACTAGGGGGGATATCTCAGGTTATTTACTGGGGGATGCAGGTTATGCACTGAAACTGTAGTTGATGATGTCCATCAGAAATGCACACACAGACTCTGAAGAATGCCATAATGAGGCACACGCTCACACCAGAAATATCATAGTGCATGGGTGTGGGATGCTAAAGTCACAGTTCCAGTGACTAGATACATCTGGTGGAGCCCTGCAGTACAATCCACATGCATGTACTGAAATATTCAGTGTATGTGCCATGCTACACAACATCATCCTGAGAAAACTGCTTCAGCAGGATCAACAAGGGGAAGGGGTACACATTTCACCACCAATGGTAAGGTCACCACAGCCACATGGATGTAAGGAGTCAGAGGGGAACCAGCAGTTGCTGTGGGTGTAGGCAGATATAGGCATGCTCAATATGCCCTCACATTGGCTAAGAGACAATGCATAGCACACTCTCTCGCCACCTAAGGCTCTAAAACCGTCCTCCTACACACATACATATAGTAACATTGATGCCAGGCAATGCTGACAACTTTTATTTACTCATGTAATGGCTGCGTACTGCTAGCATCAGACTGAGTCACCCCTGAACCAAAACTGTTGCAACTAATGGATTTACAAGGTAAGCGTTGAACCTGGAGTGGATTGTGTATTAATATGAATGACTGATATATCCTTGCATGTTGTTACTTGGTAGTGTAAGCAAATAGAAGGTGGGTGATTTGTACAGAAATGAACTTAACATATGACAGCACAGACTTATGTGACTTATATGTGCCCATTATCAAGTAGTAGGCTGCAGGCATCAAAGATTTATACAGTCATACCTGTCAAAAGTACTAATGGTCACCGAATGTCTTCCGTTTATCACCATATGTTTGTACTGGAAAATCATTAAAGAGAAAAGTTAGAAAGTAATGAGACACATTTCAGTTTCAGACTTCACAACCCTCACAAGATTATTAACAGTACTGATGCAAAAAAAGTTTGATGCTATCAACTGTCTAACTTTCTAAGACCAAAAGTACAAATACCAATTCAACATCACAAATGCAGATATACTAAGCACTAAGTCAGTTATGCACACTGAACATCAGACACAATGCTTATGTATCCCTGAATCCAAAATATAGAAAACAGAGATATGGCACAGTTATCATCACTTGCACAGGGTGTTGTGGGGGGTGCAGGAAGCCTAGGCTGACACAAACGGTTGGTGAGAGTGTGTGAGTAAGAAAGACAAGCAGCCAGACATTCAGATAAAGTAACAAAAGACCAGTGAGACAAAATGAGTTTTAAGCTTCATGGCTGAACTATGTAACTGGTGTGTGAGTGTCTGCATGAACACAGCCAAGCTCTGTGCTAGCTGTATGTCTTGAGATGATGGACAGGTGTGAGCTATGCATGGTAGAGGTGGCGGTATATCATTGTCATACCCAGCCAGTAGAACTGGCTCTACCACGAGTTGCACTGGCATGTCCACCCCCATGGTCAGATGCACTGCTGCTACCTGAACATGACTGATGTATGCTGGATGAGCTTCCCTCATGAGGATGCACAGGACCACAATCCCATGGCCTGCCATGTCTGGGTGTGGACAGCTCAACCACTGACAGAGCAGTGAAAGTACTGCCACTATGGAACCGTGATCAGGCACAGCCATGTTGGCTAACAGTAGATGATGTGGCTGACCTACTACCACAAGGAAGCCGTCCCCCTCCCGGCAGATGTTCCATCACAGACACAGCCCATTCCAGTGTGTCATTCATATAATCCATTGAATCGGCAACATGGTGGAGGCAGTCATGCATGTCAGCCTGTGCCACATCTACAACCCTAAGCACTTCTGTGGAGGACAATCAGGACAGCAGATCCAAGGAAAAAATAGCCTTTAATGTTCACCAACACAATAATAGCAGAAATGTACTGTGATGGTGAACATTAAAGGCTATTTTTTTCTTGAATCTGCTGTCCTGATTGTCTTGAGGAGACGTGGTTACTGGTCAAGTGATTGTTCATTTTTTAATTTCTGTGGAGGACCGATAGGAATGTGCCTGTGCCTCCATGATGCCTTAAACATACCTTGCGTGGCATGGAAGAGACAGCTGGATAAGGTGGATGATGGACAGCAGGCCTCCTCCAAGCATCTGTAACAACCCTCCTGCTTGACACCTCGTTCACACTTTGGCTATGGCCAGAGTCAACAGGTAGTGAAGGCATAGTAACTACACTTCCCTGATTGATTGTCTCACCCTCCCCCCCATCTAATATCTGAGAGATCACTGGAATGTGTAGGCATAGGATTACTAGCTGTGTCCAATGGAATTACAGGAGATGGCTGTATGTCAATCTCAATGTCATACTCAACCTCTGCACCCCCAACTGTGCTTCTGTTTGGCCACAATCACCATCAGAGTCTGCTAATCATCTGGCATGTGGTGGTAGAAGTCCCACACTTCCACTATCAGGATCGCCTGCGATAATAAGCTACAAACACATAAAAAAATTAATACCTATATTATATAGTCTAATAAATGCTAACAAACTAACAGTAATGACACTATTACAGATAGTACAACAAACAAACAGTGTAACAGTGATTCCATTATTACAGACAGTACATCAAGACACACAACAGTCCTGACACCAACATCACACACTAAATATTTCTTTGGAATGCTAATCAGTACTAACATAAAAATGTTTGGCTTACCATGTGCAGATGATAGTATGCTCCCTATCCTGGATGGTCCTGGAAGAAGTTAAGCAAAAGGTAAGGACAAAATCACCACAATTAACAGTAACACAGGGGTTAAAACTTTTTGCCCTTTATATGCCCATTAACTATACTTTCAACAATAACTTGCATGACAAGTCCAACCTGAGCCCCATGTGCAATCAGAATGTGTTAACTGTAGCAATCTACAATCCACCCCAACCAATTTCTTGTTAAACAGAACTAACATATTGATGTAAATATTTTACTATACAAGAGTATTTAACAACTGAAATACATAAGCCTACCTGGAAGCTCATCCTGAGACATACTTGCTGTCCATGAAATAGTAGCACCAATGTGAAGGACTTGCTGTTCTGCACTTTCCTGGGAGCTGTCTGGATCCCTAACAGTGGACAGGAACTCTTCATTCACTGTTAGTGGTGGCTCTGTAGCAGGATCCCCGGTACCCACCCAATCACAGGCCATTGCAGCTGCTCTCCTCTGTACAGAAGAGATCATGTCAGTTGCCCTATTGTGCACCTGATCATATGTCCTGCTGTGGCCATTTATTGCATTCACATCTGCAACTATCTGCTGCCAAATTTGCATTCTGCCTGACATATCTCCATGTCCCCTCTCAAGCAGAAAGGCACCATGTTGCTAAAAAGTATCCACAATGACCTGATTCTCAGAGTCACTGAATAATGGTTTTCAGGGATTGATACATTTGGGTGCCATGGTCCTAGGTGTTCTAAAACACAACAGAAGGATAATATACACAAGTATCACATAATTAAAAAAATACTTATTCCCAGATAAAATGGAAGAGGTAGCATTTCAGTCTTACCCACTGGATAAACATAAAACAGTCCAGATATTTGAAATATGAACAACAGGAATTGTGCGGTTGTAACATATTAAATTCACACACAAAGTAAGAGTGGATGCAAACAAGGGAGAGTAGCAATAGCAACATATCCTTGTTTGTGCCAAAACAGAAATGCAGTTTTGCTCCCCCACCCCCAAAAGAACAGGCAAATGACACATTTTGCTAACAAACCCTCAGTGCAATGCTAAAAGTGCTATCAAATGAACTGGCCCTGAAAACATGTGTGCAGATTTAACACAGAGTATTCCATTTTAAGGTGTTGCCAATCATGTATGCCTGTGAAATGCCCTGACAAACATGCCCATGCCATCAGTGCACTACTAAGTAATGCATACAGATAACAGCAGCATTTGCTACTTTATATATATATATATATATATATATATATATATATATATATATATATATATATATATATATATATATATGTATATATATGAACCAGAACCAGATTATTCTTAAATGACATTTCAGCATCTGCAATATATAGCTAAAAAATGCAAGCATACCTTCTCAAGTTCAGTAGTCTTCTGTGCAGATATATCTCAAAGTAATAGCCTCTTCTGTGTTCTCCACATAAACAACTCTCCTCACATTCAAAGTTCCCTAGCTACATGGTTGCCTTTTTATGGTATGGATTCAGGACTGTTAGCACAGTGAAGATGCAAATGAGGTGTGACCTCGTTAGAATTGCTGAATCCCAAATGCTTGGCTCTGTGTAGCAAATGCAAACATAGTACAGGCACCTCAGTGTTTGTTGTTAATGATTGTAACTGTGAATGATTACTGGTAGGGAGAAGGAAAACAAAAGAGCAATGCAGATTGGCCTACCTCCAGTGGGTATGTTAGGTTAGACTTACAAAGTGTATAGAAGCAATTTTATCAAAGTTGGAAATGTAAGTAAGCAGCACACAATTCACAGGTTATATTCATTAACATCCAACCTCCCATTCATTTGTTGAAAACTGTATTTTATTGCCATTTAATATCCTCATATTTTAAGGACAGGGATGGAGAATACCTTACAAACTGCATGTCTCGGATTACTGGTCAGATAAGACAAGAATGAGCAAGAAACGCTGAGAAGTAAGACAGAGCTGCATTTTTGCAAGTAATAGTCATAAATGGTTATGACATCACTCAGTGCACTACATCCATAATGTATACATGTACAAATAACTGTTATGTGGTTTCTTAGTACTGTGGATGACATTGCAGTTGGTTGTATGCAGAATGATTTCAGTTCTCTGCTGCAAAGCTGTTTGTGTGACAAAGAGAGATAAAGCACTCTTACTGTGTTCTGAAGGTTCATTGGAATGAGAGCTGAAATACAGACCTATGTAGAAAATTTTCATGTGTACTAACAGACATTTTGTAGTGTTTATTTCATATATTGCTTTTCTTCATTTCAACTAGTTTTTCTTTTTTGTTTGTTTTTTGGGGTGGCGTGTGTTTGCGTAGTGCATGGCTTAGCATGAACAAGGGAAACAGAGAAAATATGTGTCAGGTTTGGTTGTGCTTAACTTATTTGGATGATGCTTACCAGTGTGCAAACCCAGACTAGTGGCCCATACAGGAAGCAGGCAAAACACCTGCAGAACTCCTATAGACAAGGCCTCTATAAAAGTGCAAAGGTCAAAAATTATGCATTGTTGCAGTTTTTACTTTCCATTGTCCCCAACTCCTATGTGGCAGTTAGCAACGTTCCCCAACATCTGCAGTCATCAAACACCTGCAGATAGGACACAAACAGCCAATAATTGAAAGCATATGCATTCAATTAATTCTGTTGGGCATCACACAAATAAGCTAGGTAGCACTGTGAGGTGATTAAGACAGTGAACTTAAGAAAGAGTAGGTATTTATGGAAATGGCATGTCACTAGTCATGTGGCAGCAGGCATAGGTGTAGGGATGGAATACAGCTGGTCCTGGGTTCTAGTACAGAATGTGCAACCTTTTTTTATTGTTGTGACATTGCAGTTTATTGCAATGAACTGTAAAATGGACAAGTGTTATTTCAACATTCTTGTGGCAACAGGTATAAGTGTGGGGCTGATGATCCTGGTTTCTAATACAGGGCATTCCAGACATTTTTACTGTTGTTATATTTCCCATTATATTCACTCTCACTTATAACACTTTAGATAGTGGAGCTGATATGAATTATATGTATAATGGATAAAAAACTCTTATGGTGTTTTCAAATGTATGACTGAAGGTATGCCTTCTATTATATTTCTGTAAGTATGAGTCTGTTATCTGGACTTAGATGGCTGTCACAATTAAATAAGACACATACATAACTGGATCTATATATAAGAACCTTGTCAGGTCACACACATGCATCTGTAACACCTCAAACTGTTAGCTGCATTTATGAATGATTCCTGACTATATTTGAACAACGCTTCTTCTGTGGCAAAGATGGAAAATCAAAGCTGTGGAAGAAAATGTTTTGTTCCTTATTCCTAGGTATGAATCCCATACTTTAAAAATCAATGTTATCAGTGTATAAAGCCAAAAACAAATGTGTCAGGTCTTGGCATTTATACCCATAGTACATGTCTGCAAACTTAATTCACCTAACAGTTACATTCCAATTTTCAATATCTATTTCCAAGCTACATCGGCAGACACCTCTCAAACTAAGGTCAAGTGTCAGATTAATCTTCCTATTTCAAATATTTATTTCATCCCTGCTTGACACTGATGCTCTCTGCTTAACACCGTGCAAATGCAGTTGGCATCATTGTTTGGGTTTGTGCACTACCAGTAAACACTATAACTGGAATTGGCAGGAAAGCATTAGTTTACATTGCTCTAGGTCATGTGTTAGACATGTCTGGAGTTAGTGGGGAAGCTGCCCAGTTTATGACACAGAGCTGGGGTGTCCAGGGGTCCAGGATATTTACTGGACTCCTGGTAAAGTGCCACAACCAAAGGCTTCTTCAGGGGGACTATTCTGGCTCCCAGTATAAGTCTGAGGCACGGAGTAATTTAGCTCAGGCTGTATCCAGTGCTACAGGCATCCTGTGTACTGCAAAACAGTGTAGGCATCATGTTAATAACTTAAAGAGGCACAAAATGGATAATCTGAACTGCTGGTTGGCTGAATTTGAGACTGCAGACATCCCACTGTGTAAGTATGATAATAAAGAGAGTATTTGTAATACTTAGAAAGCTAAGTATAGGCAGGACTGGTATGCATAAGCCTTTTACACTAGCATGTGGGACACTGCTATGACCACACTCTCCTCACCAGACACTGCTCTTGTCATCAGCTATATCTGATTTGTGGATGCGCACTATTCCCACCAGGGCAGGGATAGAGACTGGACTGGAGTGCAGGCAGAAGTTACCTCATCCTATATGATCCACATTACACTGATATGGCTTTCAGTCTATCCACATATGTCATGGCATGGTTTGTAGGCCATGTGTTTTATTGGTGAGAAACCCTTGTTATCTCTCCAGCTGCTGCATGTGTCTGGTGAGGTACACACAAAAGAGAGCATTATACTGTATTAGTGTTCTGATGAGGTTCAAGTACAGTGCTGTAATATAATCATCAGATCTGAATACAATGGCATGACTTATGATGTGCACAACATAGGCTTTCAATACCAGTGTGGACAATTGGTGGTCGAAGTTCAGATTGCTATGTATGTGTGTTCCCACAGCTTGCATCACTGGGTTTCTGCATAGCAGGACTGTTGTTAATGCTGTAATTAGCAGGAAATTCCACTTTGCTGAAGGACAAAATAAAGACACATTTTTGCATTTATTTATAGACCATGTGACTTTGTCACCAATCATTTGTCTGTGTTAGCCCCTCCTGTAGTATGTTATAATAAGAGGTGGACTCAATGATTGCACCCAGTATTCAAGAATCAGCAAACGTGGTAGGCCAAAGGCCATATGCTTTAGCCTGTACTGTCAAGAAATAGATTCCGAACAGTAAAGGGCCAAGCACAGATCCCTGGGGTCTGGCAGTGGTGATAGCTCTACTGGCACAGGTTGATTCACTAACTTTCACAGTATATCTTCTGTCAGTGAGCCAACTGTATCCAAACCCTAGACCAGATCAGGATAGCCATTATGCACTGTCTTACCTTCATCCAGGCCTATTACACAGAATCAATGGGCTGTGACAACATCTCTGACCACCTCTCATGTGACTTAGCACATACACCCTCCTGACATGGTCGAATACACACTTCAACACACCCTCCACACAAACTATGTTCCTGTAGAAGGGTGTACATCAACATGTATCCATGTGAGTTGGGGAGAGACAGCACCTGATGCATGCATGTATAGACACATCCTGACTCTCCTCATCTGTGAGATAGACCAAAATGTCATCATGGACCTTTTACTAAATTGACTCTAGTAATGTCCTGGCTATGTGCAACAGACCTGTGTATGTTGTTAATGCTGCATCATGTCTGTTACATCTGTTAGATGTTCTCAATTACTTAAAGAGGTCATCGAGGGCATGTATGATGATAGCACTATCATCCTTTTGAACTTGACAAGCCCAAGGCATTTGACACAAATCCACACTGAGGTATTCACTCGACACTTTCAGATGAGGCCATAAGCACCTCTATCACCAAGTGGGGAGACCACTGTATAACATATGTGGCATCACAATATGTTGAAATGTGTGAAGTGAACTATATCTCAGGTCTAGCGATCATGTCCATACATCAGATCTGTCTGCTAGGCCCTTTCCTGTCCATTATTTAAGTCACAGATGTCACAAATGACATACATACACATCCTGTGTCCAAACAGCTGTCTGAAGGACTGCGGATTGTGGACAAGCATTTACTCCAACTGTGATATTATTATAATACAGACAGTATCAACACACACCAAAAATTGCTGCTACAGCCATGACAAAACTTGCAATGACACAAAAAGATGGGGGGGGTTGTTATGTCAGGAAAGCAAGCACACAGCCCAAGTATAATGTAGACATCACACCTTATAATCAGACCAATAGGTATGTGACCTGTGTCCTGTGGTAAGTCATATGTGGAATTTCTAACAGCATGTGGCCACAGTGCTGACTACTCCCTTGTATGTAACACAACCACTGAGTATGTGAAGGACATCCATATCACAGGCTATAATACCTCCATAGTTCACAGCCTTTATCACACCAATAACTGAGTACAACGCACCCTTCTTCATGTACCTCCCTGTACATCTTCCAGTGATGTGTAACTGAAGTGTACCACCTTTGTCACAGTGAGCTGTCACACATCTTATTGGCCATACCTAGGTATTCTTTTTGTGGCATAAGCATTACTGTCTGATGGTGCAGAAACAACATCAAGTTGTTACACTAGATGCAAGTGTGTTACCTGTTCCAGTGATGCACATAGTACATACATAGCTGTTTGACAATATTAATCCCATGGGTAACAGTTGTGACAGTGTGAATTGTGCCATATAGGTTCATAGGTTCATAGGTGTTTACTACGCTAACGACCACAACGGCCTTTTTAAGCCTAGCCATGTATCCCGAATCTCTAACAAGATCTGATACCCTTGATAAGTGTAAGCAGGGGCTTGGGAGATAAAACATTTACAAGCTAGGGCCTGGGAGATGAACCATTTACATGTTGCATGTGTCCATTAGAGACACAGGTGCCAAACCAGGAATGAATTTCCTGTTCCCCATCCAATTGTCCAGACTGTACTTGAATTGAGTTAGGGAGGAACTCTGCTTTACATGGATGGGCAGCCTGTTCCAGAGAAGGGGTAATTTTTGGGATACATACCTGTGTCTCCAGCAGGTCCTATATATATATCACAGGCAAGGTTTAAGTCTTTAGAATAGGTCATTCTGGTGCAGTTTATTTTGTGGATATGCAGGAGGTCCATCAGAGTGAGGTTTGACAATGCTCTGTATGTCAGATATAGATCTCCCCTCAAAAGCCTGTAGGAGAGAGAATACAGTGATAGGGCCTTGAGGCAGTCTGCATAAGACATTTTACTTATGCCCTGTATTCTTTTAGTGAGGAACCTCTGTGGATGTTCCAGTTGTTGGATATGCCTGGTTAGGTACATACCAAAGGGGGCATTGTACTCAGTGATAGGTCTGATGAATGGCAAATACAGTGGAACAATGACTTCCTTGGACTAAGATGCCAAACCTTTGTTTATAATTTGCAAACACAGAATGATTTCCTCACTTTTGTAGACACATGATGGTCAAAGGCTAGATTACTATCTATGTGTGTCCCTAAGTCCTTGACTAGTGGGTCAACTCTAAGAGTGTGTTGTCAATATGATAGTTACTAGGGGTGGATGACTTCCCAAAGGATACTATTATGCATCTCCTGGCATTTAGGTTTAGTCCATGGCACTGACACCAGTTTTTGTCTGTGCCTGCCCCTTCTGGAGAACATTTGTATCAGTGTGGGATTCAATGACAGCTCCTAATTTGCAATCATCTGCAAATTCAATCAGCCAGAGACCTCTGACATTGGCCTTGACTTCAGAGAAGTAAATGCAAAAAAGGAGTGGTCCAAGGACTGATCCCTGAAGGACTCCGCCTTTGACTGGCATCTTTGGAGAGGTGGACTCCCCATTTTTAACTTTCTGGGTCCTGTCTGTGAGCCAGTTGGCTATCCACTGGGTAACATGCGAGTTTGTACCTAACCTCTTAAGTTTGTCAACAATGCCCACTTGAAGAATTGTGTCAAATGCCTTGGTCAGGTCAAGGTAGGCAGTGTGAACCATTTCCCTCATCCATTACTTTGGTTACCTTCTCAAGGAAGTCCACCAGGTTGAGTAGGCATGATCTGCCCTTGACTAAACCAAACTGGGTTGGATCCAGTGTCTGGAGGTTTACTATATCACTATTGATCATTTCCATGATAATTCTTTCCATGATTTTACATATAGGACTAGTGAGACTTATGGGTCTGTAGTTTCCAGAGTCTGTAAATGGCCCACATTTGTACAGAAGGATGACTGTTGCTGTTCTCCATTTATAAGGCACAAAGCCTGTTTGGAGGTTATACTTAAATAGCAATTCCAGAGGCCCTGATAGGTCATGTTTCATGCTATTTAGAATGCATCATTGGATATTGTCCTGGGCTATTAATGCAGTGTTCTTAGACTTGGCGACAGCATTAAGGGCCTGTTCCCTAGTGATAGCAGGGGGAGTTATATTTGATGGTACTTCCTGAGGGAAGGCTGAGGGGGAGAGAGGGGTAAAGTTGGAACTGAATTTATTGGCCAGTAGGTTTGCTATATCTTCTGACTCAGTATAGGTGGCTCCATTACAATGAGTGCTGCACACAACTGTATATTGCCTTTAAGGTTGTAGACCTAGCTAAAGAATGCCTTGTGTTTGTCCTTTGCATGGGAGGCCAAATTCACCTCAACTTTGGCTTTGGTGGACTTTATTTCTCCTCTGAGATATTTGTTTAGTTTGATGAGAGTGCTTTTGTCCTGCTGGATGCTGCACCTTCTAATTTTTGCCATGATTTTCTTCCTTATGTTATACAGCCTATTGATTTTGTGATTTCAAAGTTATATATGCCATACACACCAGTCAACTAACCTGCACTAATCATGTCACATACAGGCAGAGCAGTGTCCCTCCTAAAACCTTCAGCAGATGGTACAGGGTCAGGACAGTGTGTCTGATTACCCACAGAGAGTGCAGACATGTCATAATAGTTGTACAAGTGTAGTTATGCAGAACCATTTTTGATCACTTTAAATCACATATGATATGTCAGAGACATGGGATTACTGGTGGTATTATTGTGATAATGTCCATGACTGTGCGTTCTTATTTTAATGTTGTCCATGAGCCTTTACATATGTCCCACTTGCTGGAGACCTCTGCTGAGATTACACTCATATTCAGGCAAATCACCTTCACAAAATGCACCTTACACCAATTGTATATACAATCCCTGATAGATGTCCTCTGCATTGTTCATGTAATGATGCTTATCTCACACAGACATCTTTCCTATTGTTATGTCACCTTGTGTGACTGTCACATAATACACATTTTCACTGTGCACTTCCTACTGTACCATATTGATATGTATCGGTATTGCAGCTACAACTGTCGTCCATTAACATGCCCTCATCTGTTGTACATTAGGTTTACACCTGTCCTCTTTCTCTGTGTTTATACCTACAATTCATCTATGTGTCCCTATTCAATACATACACTTCCCCTGAGTGTTTATTTTACATAGCAGTCCATGTACCCTTACAGCTCATCTATGCAACATCTGTACAGAATTTCAGCAATGGGATTTCACAATACTCTGCACTATATACACTGTTCTGTACTGTGTTTGGACCATATACATAATTCATACATCTCAACTGTCCAGATTTTCACAGTATGTCCAGAATGTTGCCATTATTTTTTGATCTGTTCCTTATAAAATTTGTGTTTTTCTGCCACATCACTGGGATGATCGCAGGACTGAAGTCACTAAATAATTACATACATTTGAGTTTCAGACTTCATGTCTTTCAGAAAATGTATCTTAACACAAACCTGCTTATTCTATCACATTTCTAAGTTTAAACATGCAAATATGTAGAATCTGTCTCTATGTCTGGATCATTGCCCCCCCCCCCCCCCCCAATATGCTGGGCTTTATCCAGATTTCTTGCACTAAGAGATTGAGAGCTATGGAAGCTTACATTTTAAGCCCTTGTGATCATTGTGGCATTCCATGCAAACATGCTAACCAGCTGTGCTCTGATGTAAGCAGGATTGCTATCCATGTTGCTTTACATGTTTCTTGGCCGGCAAAGAAACCACACTTATTTATGTTTAAACGCGGTGCAAGGCATGAATATGTAATTAGCGCTACTGCTCACTACTACACACATGTAACCTCCATGTAGGCTACACAGAATTTACAGAATCCCAGGGATAATTTTAAAATTAATAACAACTGCTGTTTGCTTTTACATGTATACACCTCCGGTAATAAGTGACCAAGAAAGCATTTTGCATGTGTGGATAAAGTTGTGATTTTGTTCACATGGGGACATTACTTCATTGCTGTTCACTATAACTCAACACAAATGGAACTTAAAGAATCCAGTTACCTGAAACATTTTTGGATGACACTTTCTTGTTGTTTTCTAGCTCTGGGTGAACACTTTTTTTCCCTTTGGCTTTGTGTTTCCAGAGTTTAATTCAACATTGAAAAAAAATTGGTGATTCACATTCTTCAAAGTCAAACAGTCACAGTTGCAGAAATATTTAAATAGATGAGGTGCTCTGTTTTCAAGTGATCCTTCTTGGATATAATAAGATTGGGTAGTAATATGATCCACAGTACAGAAGTTTTGGGAAGACACTTCAGTATATGAAGGAATAAATGAGGATGCTGGTAAGAACATGGCTCTGTGTTTGACATCCCTAAGAGAACTATGGTGATTTTAACTCTTAGTGTGATGGCTGAAGGATGATAACATGAAAACTGTAACAGCTTAAAGTATCCCATCACACTTTATTAATTACCTTATGCACTCCAGCATGTGGTACCTCCATTACTACCCTGCATTTTTGTTATAGCAGTGCCTGTTTTTCAGCACCAAATTTAAAATTGCAAGCTTTATGAGATATTGTTTTCCCCTATATGACTCCACCAAAATGTTCATTGCACTTTACCCTCAATGATGTCAACATATGGTGCGCATGTGACTGCATCCATAGACTTTAATCAATGCACCAGAGCACATGGGCAGGTTCCCATCCATTAAAGTCTATGAATGCACCCCACACTATCCCTCAAGTGACATCAGTGAGGATATAGTAGAATTATGTGGGCATGTTCTTAATAAAAAGCTTATGAAGCTTTTTATTAAAATAACACCCATATAATTTTTGTATGATGGGGTGGAAAATATATTGCAGCACTCATATTAGAAAGTGCCACAATGAATATTCAAACTGTGATGGAACACTTCATATACAATGGATAAGAAAAGGGCAGTTTTCCTTTTGGCTACAGGGGAGCCTCCTAGCCTTTCTTCAGAGACAGAGACAGAGAAAAGGAGATGTCCTTCAGCATCTGAGTGTGTAACACTGAGCCAGAACATGTTTAGGATTATAGTAAAATAAAGTTTCTTTACTAGTAATGGAGATAAGGGTGGAGATGTTCTTCAGAGATACAGTAGGTGGAAGAGGGCTGCATGTGAGAATGTTGTACAGGTTAGTGTTGTCCCTAGAAAGAATCTGTACAAGCAGCTTGCCAGTTAGGTGGAAGCTTATCTTTATTAGTTAGCAGAACTCTGCAAAGTTTCTGAAAGACCGTAATGAAGCATTTTAGTACATATGTATAAAGCCCCCCCCCCATGAGTTGTATTTTAGAACCAACTATAAATACATCCATTCTTTCTGATTAGCATTGTGCAGTTATTTAAACATATACCTCCCTATGTGCTTAAATGGATTAGTAAATAAATGTTTGATTGACTGTTTGCTTTAATTTGACAGATCTGTTTTTTTTTTTAGTTGATGCCGCTTGCAAATATTAATTTGGACAAAGCTGAGTCATTTCTGACGATTTGTTCATAGCAGTATTTGTTGAACTCGCTAAGAAGTATGAGACCATTATATGAATCAGTGAATTACTAATTATAGAATAATAAGAAATAAGACAGCAGGAGGGCAAGTTAATGTAATAGCAAGTATTGTTTCAGTGTTGCCTGTCCTTAAGACACATAAACTTATTTCTGACATACAGTATCCCATCTGTGTCCTCTTTACTCTGGCAGAGCTAAGCAGTACTCCCTTGACTTCATCCATGTTAAGTTTCTTAACAACTACATCCTGCTTAATATAGACCTCTGCTACTCCTTTCTTTGCACTACCTTCCCCACCTGTCTCTCACATCTACATCCTATGCTATCACTTTTCCTCTTAATGCATTTCCCTAACCCTTTCTTCCATCCATCTCCCTTCTGTCCGAAAGCTAACATCAGTATATACCTTATAGTCTATCTGCAATCATCCAGTTTCCTCAGATACCCATAATAACTTCACTTCTATATGCTAACTCGAAAAAATATGTAAATTTTATTTATGTATTTGATAAATGGATAACCACATTGGTCTATACACCTTAGCTGCCATGACCTATTTTCACAAGATATAATGGCAGACAGTACAGTTCAGAAATACAAATAAATACAGTCAATATATAACACTGGACACATAATTTACAGAAAGAATAGAATTAAAGATACACAATAAATATTACAGATAATTTAATCAAACCAGCGCCTCATCTCCACCATTTGCTGTGGTTCCTGCATATTCCATTCACCTCCTCTGAATACACAGAACTGTAAGGGTCATTATGCATTCACCCTGTATGTCTTCTAGTTTTCATAGCCTTTCCTACAAGCCTGCCATCTATTTACACCTGTGCCACATAAGCAGATTATCCAACCCTGCATAGCCACACCTCCAGAACCTGTCATTCATAAACCCCTCCTTCTTAAGCCTAAGTGGCATCTTCCACCATCTATGTAGTGTTCTCATGTACATAACAAGTATTAGTCATACTGACCACCGTCCATCACACACTTTTGGTACTTTGTTGTACAAGCCATGAGTTTGTAATTTATTGTCCACACTCAGTAATATTGACCTTCATTGTTTTAAGAATCTTACATAGCTTTGTTCCAAGATATTAGAACTCCATATTAAGCAATATATATTCTTCCCTATTCTTTGCTGCATTTACGCTAAGCAGGAAATGGAAGAGTAAAGTATAAGACAAATGTCTTTGTTTCTCAGTATCGCCCTTCTTGGGGGACTAGGACTACATTATAATGGTGACAGTTTGGATGGCCATTTATGACTGAAATGCTCAGAAGAGGAGAATTTTGTTACTAGAAGTAAAAATGTCCAAAAATACTCAAATTTAAAGAAAACATTGAAGCAAACTTTTCTTTAATAAACAATTTGAAACACATAAGTAGGTACATGTGTAAATCAGTCTATAATGTGAATTCAAAAGAATGGCTGTATTTATGCTTGGTTCTAAAATAAAATGGGAACTTTATACTGACAAAAGCCAGGGCCAAAAGCACACTTAATCTGCCACTGATTGAAGGAATATTTTTACATTTACTGATTCTGGCCACTTTCATCCTTTACATGCTGATGTTATCATTCAGGCATGTTCTTCTGAGGAGCCCATCACCTGTGCACGGACATCACATCATTGGTTGATAACTGCAGTGCAATAGTTCATCTCTATTTGTAACGTCTAATGTTCAACTGTTGATCCATAATGGTCTCCATGATTCATACATCGAACTTTGCTATTGCCTCTTGCATTATTCTATGAGTTCTAAGGCTACCTGAACCATGGACCATTCTGTGGTGCTTCATATAGATAACTAACGGTATTCCAGGTACGCTGTTGTATGTCCTTCTGTGATGGTATAACTTAGATTTTATGAATTGTGTAGGACTCTGGTATGTGTTTTTGCTGTATACCAGCCTTAAATAATTTCACATGATGTTTATGAATCCCAGTTATAAACAATAGATGCATTGGTTCATTCTTCCAAAAAGTGGGTTCACCATATTTCAGATCTGGCAGAGTTGCTATGTTGCACCTAATGGTGGAATATAATTAATGTTGATCATTCATCAAAATGTTGGCTATGTCTTTATTTAGAGGAAGATTGCTAAGGGTTAGCTTTGGGTAAACCACTATCAGATGACTCCAGAAATACCTCCCTCTAACCCAATTATCTTCACTTCTTAGTTTTACCTCTGGGAATATTTCAAAAAAGGAAATGAGATAGTGCTTGAGATTCAAAAATGCTTACTACAATATGTAAGCCTTATCTTTGAAGCTTTTCCCATCACAGTAAGCCTTTCTGATCACTTGCTTTAACACAGTTTAACTCTAGAAGGCAAAAGTGAATGACATCATTTGATGTCAGTCACCCATTCACTTCTATGGGAGTATTTGCAGGTAGATGTAAGTGCAGTGAAACCAGAGGGGTAGAGGAGTTTCAGTATGTGAATGTATGCGGGCATATCTGAGCATGTTTGTAAGAGCATGAATGAGGCTGAATGCATGTGTGTGTGGGTGTGGGTGTATGTATGTGTGTGTCTGCGTGTGAGTATCTGACTGTGTGTATGTGTCTGCATTTTTATGTGTGTGTGTGTGTGTGTGTGTGTGTGTGTGTGTGTGTGTGTGTGTGTGTGTGTGTGTGTGTGTGTGTGTCTGAGTGTGTATGTGTCTGCATCTGTGTGTATCGGTTTGGGTGTATGTATGTGGGTTTGTGTGTGTGAGTCTCTGACTGTGTGTATGTGTCTGCATTTGTGTGTGTGTGTGTGTGTGTGTGTGTGTGTGTGTGTGTGTGTGTGTGTGTGTGTGTGTGTGTGTGTGTGTGTGTGTGTGTGTCTGAGTGTGTGTATGTGTCTGCATCTGTGTGTATCGGTTTGGGTGTATGTATGTGGGTTTGTGTGTGTGAGTCTCTGACTGTGTGTATGTGTCTGCATTTTTATGTGTGTGTGTGTGTGTGTGTGTGTGTGTGTGTGTGTGTGTGTGTGTGTGTGTAGGGGTGCCTTTGCTAGCAAGATGTATAGACTGCTAGAGAGGATGGCACAACACTAGCACAGTCAAGTCTGATAATGCAGTGTTCAATTCAGACGCTTGTAATGAGCCACTAATGAGATGCTCCTCCGCACTGCCTTAACATGTTTCTGAATTGGAATCTAGCTCTTCTGTCTTAATTGCCCAGTAAGTGTTATCCTCTGTTATTTCAGTTTATACTTAAATTTTGGAAAGCAAATTGCCCTTACTTTAAAGAACAATTAAAAGTAAACCTAAATAGTGCTATAAAATGTCTGTGAAGGAAATGGTAGTAATAAATATGTTGCTTGTTTAAAAGCGAAACTTACTAATGTTGTGAAATCCATTTACTTCACACATTTTCACAGTAAATGGTTATAATGCATCCCGTTGTGATAAGACTTTGTAATGTTTTGTAAACTGCATATTTTATTTTTCTCAAACTTTAAAAGATGTCTATTGTGTATGTGCCCTACAATAATTTCTCAATGTTCAAAATGCATCAATAAAAATAATACATTTATGGTATGTTTTTTTCAGTATAACAAAGTTTGTATGTTACCACAATGCAAATAAAGCCTGGACAAGTTTTGGTAGCTGGCTGTATCTTTAAACATGCTGTAAGCAATCTGACCTAGAAAACGAAGGCAAGAAAATATGCTGATACCCACACATTCTATTGTAAACTAGACAATGAAAAATCTGGACACCCAACCACAAACTTTGCAAATGACTTTTCTGTTCTTCCACTGGTGTTTAGTGAGTTCCATGACTCTCTAGTAGATTGTTAGTATTGATGTCATGTGTGTCTCTTGAGTGGAATCAGAATTCCAGGTAAGAGAATGTCCACTTTTCACAGCAACTAATTGGATAAGCAGGCTAGGTTATATCATTGTATTTCACCTAAGGGATCTCTTTCTGGAATTGTTCTGCTGTCTGTTACATCAGTCATGTAAGCTCCTTGCACCTTTTCACATCTTTTCCTTCTGTCCCTCTCTTTGTCGGGGGGAGTAGCCCTGATTATGCTTTCCACACACAGCAGATGATATCAAAAGCCTCCGAGTTCTCAGCACATCTCTAATGAATAGGAACTGCTACTATCAGCATACTATTGTGACACTGAAGGATCACAACAATATTGTTGTCATTCTTTGTATAGTTACTTAAATGATAAGTTTCTGTATTGTTTCTCTGCATTAGGATAAAATATTAATGTGTGTGTGTGTGTGTGTGTGTGTGTGTGTGTGTGTGTGTGTGTGTGTGTGTGTGTGTGTGTGTGTGTGTGGGGAGGGGGGCATTTAGAGCTGTGCCACCATTATTTTTCACCCTGAGAAGCAGGAAGACAGTGTGACAGGAGGTCCTCTGCACATCTTGGTACTGCTTTTTGTGTTATATCTTTGAAGAAATAAAAACAAGAAGAGCAGTACTTGCACGTATCTTACCAGTAATGCTGATATTGTTTTCAGATGGCATGCAATGTGTGCCAAACCACCATATCTGTTTGCAGCATATCTGTAGCCATCTGTGCAAGAAATCAAGGCAGAAACAAATGCACTCTGTTTTTTTTTCATAGCACAATTGATACTATGATCAAGGGATGTGTTTTTAGTGAAATAAACACCACCACACAATTTCAGTAACATGTAAGTACTAGAATCCAGCTGGATGAGGGCTAAATACTCAGCTCCATTGCTGTGTCATGAATGGCAGGTTAAGTGACATCTGTGGATTCAGAAACTGGTTTACATACGTTGTGCTATTATTTCAGTGGTATAGTCATGCTTCTTAAAAGAACAGGAAAGCATCAGTTATAACTGGGAGTTTATGATACAAAATTAGACTTGGCTCAGCTTTGTACAAATGAGCATATTATTTAAAATAGTCTCACTCTCTTTGTACAGCCTAAAGAGGTATCCTGGGATAAGGCATGCCATTCAAACTCATTCTTTTCTCTTTTTGCCTCATTTACACATGTAGCTGGAAAGAAGTACTCCAAGGTTTTCTAAATGACTGGGCTTATGCAATGTGCATTTTGTGCAACGGATACAAAATCTGTGGCTTTTTGCATCCAAAATAATATCCTTAGTATTCCAACGCACAGCTGGATCAGTACTCTACAGTGCTGAGTTACAATTTTTATCTGAAAATGTACTAGTGCTACTTTAATATGTTGTGCACTATTTGCATAGTTTTATTATTCTGATCTATTTTAAAGTGCTTTTTTTTTTTTGTTTGTTTTTTGTTTTTTCCAGTATAATCAACTGTTGAATGTGTGTACTTCTGCCTGATTCTAAGTGTTGACATTTTGGTTTACTGTTTAACTTGGTTATTTACTGCACTTTGGACTCCATTTTAGTGGTTTAGAGTTAGAAAAGTTATGTCAGCCCTCTAGTGAGAGTAGAGTGTTGCCTGGTCTCTTATGTGCTCAGAATCACTGAGGAAACCATAGAGTATGCTTGTTGTGAATGGCCAGTGGGCTATTTTTCTTATTTACTGTTTTTTTTCTATCTATATAAAGTAATCATGTCTGAGTGACAGCACTCATCATGGAGTGGTGGTAAGCAGTGCTCTGTATAGACACAGGTGCTTAGAATCTCAATTTCTCTGTAAAACGACCCTTAGAGTACCTACCTTCAAGCTTAATGAATTTGTTAACTATGCATGATATTGAATGCATTTATGAGTAACTATTCTACATAATATTATCTTTAATATTAACTATCAGTTGTATCTAAATTGTATAATGCATCATGGAGCTTTTCTCCTCGGGCCTCCACTGAAAATGGTTCAATTCAGCCCAGTGGACTTCCCCACTAATACTGCAAATAAAATAATAAATAAATAGAGTTAGGGAGCATGTGCTTGCTCTTTCAGCACCAGATTTTGCATGAAGAGGGGCATTACTCTGTGAAATTAGACTAGATTCTTACCCAACTATCACCTTAGCAAACATATTCCCCTTTACAGTGGTTACACAAGCAGGAGCAAAGAATCCCATGGTACTGCTTCCCTTCATATAGATAGATGGATATATAGACAGATAGATAGATAGATAGATAGATAGATAGATAGATAGATAGATAGATAGATAGATAGATAGATGGATAAAACAATGGATCTGCAGTTTCTTACTGTACGTCTAGCCTGCTTGGTAGAAATGGGCATCCTGACACAACCATCTAATTCTCAAACAATCTGACACAGTATGTGAGAGATGTATTTGTACACTGTCTCTGGAGGTAAGACACTTAAATACAGCCACTACAAATACCAAAGAGATTAGCAGAAACACATAAAACTATGCAATACTTGCCACATATACTACAGGACAAACACATAGACCCACAATGCTGAGGTTTTTAAAAGAAATCTACCCAAAACAAAACCTCAAAGGATTCCTAGACAGATAAATTACAGTAAGTATGCTCAGCAACCTCACAAACACAATACCTAAGCAACACCCATGACAACACATTCAGCCTCAACTCAAAGTTTCCCCACATCTAATCCCATAAGGCAGACTACCACGCAATCCAATATTTTGGTCATAGGAAACACTATTGTGAGGCACACCAATATCCCACTCACCAGTTTGAGCAAGGAGAGGGTTACGGTCAATTGATTATCCATCAGATCACAGACACAATGAGGTCAGTGAACCACAATTACCAATATGACTCAGTCATAGTCCATGCAGGAGTAAATTATCTCAGGCATACCTTCCTGGACTATATGAAGAGAGAGACATGATGGACATGAGGCTCTCAAATGAGCATCATTCTACCTTCTCCAAGGATGATGCCACAGTATGAACAAAAAATAACTGAATTTAAAAACTGGCTTAGTTTTTGGAGGCATTCAAAGGGGGTACAACATATGACAGCCTGGAAAGATACAGCTGACAGACCATGATGCTTTTCCAGGGATGCCCTGTACCTCCCCCTTCTACTTTATTGAATATTGGCTAAAACCTTGCTGTACCCCACAGTCCCTTTTTAGACCTTGTCATCTTGATAAACTATCCAAGGTAGCTTATACAACCCAGAATGATCTAAAGGTGATACTGTTCGATGCCAGGAGTATAATTAAAATGTCCACTTCCTGTAAGCTCTCCTCATACAACAGAATGCCAACATCTGTGTTGTTAATCAGACATGGTTTAAAGCCTCAAAGAAGACACTGTCAGTGCAGGGTTATAATGCCTTCCACATGTTTAGACCAGCTACTCCTCAGAAAAGGACAAAAGGTGGAGGCGTCTTAATTTGTAACAAAAGCAAGCATGCCTCAAGGCTGATTGAGCAGCAAGATGTACTCAAGCTTCTCCATGTATGACTCACCACAAGCAAAGTCCCATACTATGTCTTTGTGAGCTATAGTTCTCCCTTTTTGACCCAGGAAACCCATACCACATACTTAAAGGAACTTGAATGGCTCTCCGTTCAGCCCAGCACTATACTCATGGGTGACTTCAACTACCCCACTATAAACTGGGAATTATATCTAACTTCAAACTTGCAGTTAAAAAGATTCCTGGAGTTTGTTAACATTAATGCCCTGGACCAGCAAGTCTGTACAGCCTCTAAGGGCACCAGCATCCTTGACCTAGTCCTTGCTAACATGGGGTAAGATTGCAACCATCCCAAACCCCCACCCCACCCCCACCTCCGAGTGTAGCATCCTCACTAGTCAGGTCAGAACATAAAGCTGTATCCTTCAAAATAAAAATAAAACCTGGGAAACAAGGCAAACATCCTACTTTTAATTGAAACACCATAACAAGATGCAACTACTATCCCTTTCACAAGATAGGCCCTTCCATGGATCTGGGCAACTACTGACCCATTAGCTTGACTAGTCTCATTTGTAAGACCATAGAAAGAATAGGCATGGCCATGATAAACAATGACATTGGGAACCATCAGACACTGGATTCAACCCTGTTTTGTTTTGTCAAAAGCAGATCAGGCCAATTCAACTCAAACTAGCAGACTTCTTCAAGCAGGTCAGTCCTCATAAAATTAGGTGTAAACCCCTATATCATCTAGTGGATAACCAGATGACTCACAGATAGGACACAAGAAGTAATAATAGGTGAGTCTACCTCCTAAAAAAAGGACAGTCACTAATGGAGTCCCAGAAGACATGGTGCTAGAGTCTCTCCTTTTTGGCATGTTCTTCTTTGAAGTCAAGTCTAATGTCAGAGGAATCTGGCTAAGAAAGTTTGGCGATAATTGAAAACTAAGCACAATTACTGAATCCCTTAAAAACACAAGCTTCCTCCAAAAAAGGCCTGACACAGACTATTAATTGATGCCAGAATCACAGCCTAACAATTAATGCAAAAAAAAAAAACAATAGTATCTTTTGAAAAGACAATCACTACTGTAAACTACTGTATTGATAATACATCCGTAAGAGTTGACCCTGTGGTCAGGGATTTGAGAACACATGTAGACAGTGACTTGGCCTTTGGCCCTCATGTGTCTACTGTATTAAGGAAATCATTCTATTTTACATAATTTATGAGAAAAGGAATGTCATCTAGATCCAAAGATGTTATTGTTCTATTTTAATCGGACCTCATTACACCAATCATTGAGAAGAATGCCCACCCCTTTCAATATGTACCTGACCAGAAATATGCAGCAACTGGAGTGCCCACAGTTATTTCTCACAAAAAGAATACATGTTAAAGACAAGGCATCTTACCCAGACTGCTTTAAAGCCTTATCCTTGTACTCAGTCTCCTACAGACTACTGAGAGGTGATCTATGCCTGGCATTTAAAGCATCCTCTGATCCAACCCTAATGGACATGTTGTATATCCACAAAATAAATAAGATCGGAAACACTCAATATGCAACATAACTAAGACATGTTGGAGAAACTAAACAAGTTATGTGTCTAGGAGACTACCACTTCTCAGGAACAGGCTTCCCATCCATGTGAAGCAGAGTTCCTCCCTGCACTTATTCAAGGGCAATGTGTATCAATGGATGTGGAATTGTAAATTGCTCCTGGTCTGATACCTATGTCCCCGTTAGAAAGATGAAGCTAGTAAATGCTTAATCACTCATAC